>NC_061865.1:6362537-6662537 GCF_907164915.1 Impatiens glandulifera | reverse complement strand
TTTTTACTCTTATATCCCGGTTAACAAAAAATATTATTTATTACATAATAAACATCTCATATTACTAATCTCGTAACCTCACTTTTGTACTCAACCGTCTCAATATTATCAATCTTTCTTACCATCATTTTTGGCAAACTGACCATTTCACCATATCACTAACCTCTTTAACCTCATTTCTTCGGTAAACCAACAAATTCATTCATATATTTAACGAAAAATATTTTTTTTTCTACAATGAACATCTTACTACTAATCTCACTAATCTCGTAACTTACTTCAAATATTTTGTACCTCAATCATCTCATATCATTTCCGCGACCTTTTTACCATCACTTCAGCAAATCAACCATCAATCCAAATGACCCCTCATCTCGTGAACTCACTTTTACACTTCGGTCAACCAACCATCTCAATCGCACATTTAACCACAAATATTCACTTTCTCAATGGACAATTCTTATACTAATATTGTAACCTCTCACATGTCTCTTATCCCTTGCCAAAACAACTACTAATCTCAATCGATCTCTAATATCATTACTTCACACTTTGGTTAATCGACATTTTATTCACATATATTTTTAACTATCAATCACAATCGACCTCTAATCTCGTTATCTTACGATCATTTGTTACCAGTCTCTTATCCTTCAATAAACCAATCACTAATCTTCAATCTTATTGGTCTCTTATCCCTTGGCCAATCAACCACTAATCGCATCGACATCTCATCTTGTGACCTCATATTTTCACATGTTTCTAATCCCTCGACAAACTAACTACCAATCTCAATTGATCTCTAATATCGTGATCTCACACTTCGGTCAATCAACATCTTATTCATATATTTTTTTAACTAACAATCACAATCGATCAATAATCTCGTGACTTTACGACCCTTTGTTACCGGTCTCTTTATCCTTCAACAAACCAACCACCAATCCTAATCTTACTGATCCCTTATCCCCTTAGCAAACCAGCAACTAATCCAATTGACATATTCTCGTGACATCATAATTTCACATGCTTATAATTAAGGATGACAATTTGAAACCGATATGCGGTAAGGTTTTCTCCGAAATCGAATGGAGATGGGGCGATGATGATATGTGTGTCCTCCACCCCGACTCGATCTCATCTCGATTTTTCCTCGAACACTATAAACACAATTAAATATATAAAATCACCAATATATTTATTTATTTATTATATTTTATAAGAGTCGTAAGTTTATTTATTTATAATATAAAATTTTAATATATTACAATATATATTATATTAAAAATCCGTTTATATAATTTTAATGTATAATTTTTAATTTTTTAAGAAATATTTTATAAACGGTGTCCCGCAGGGATTCCCGAATCCAAACATGATGGAGATGGTATTAAAAAAATCCTCAAAATAAAAATAGGGCGGGGATGATAAATGCATTCCCCACCCCATTGCCATTCCTACTTCTAATCTCTCAACAAACCAACTATTAATCACAATTAACCTATAATCTCACGACTTCATTACTTTCACGCGCATCCTTATCTCTCGTCAAACCAACCATCAATCTCAATGAACATCTACATCTCATGACTAGGGATGGCAATTTGAAACCGCCCCGCGAAAACCGAACTGAATTGCCCCGTTTGGGATGGTTTTTCCCCGAAACCGAATGGAAATGGGGCGGGGATGGTATTTGTGTCCCCCCGCCCCGACCCGCCCCGATTTCACCCCGAATCTACCCCGAATCTGCTCCGAACACCATAAACATAATTAAATATATTAAATTATCAATATATTTATGTATTCACTATATTTTATAAGAGTAGTAATGTTATTTATTTATAATAATATAAATTTTAATATATTACAATATATATTATATTAAAAAACGTGTTTATATAATTTTATTGTATAATTTTTATTTTATTTTAAATAAAAATAATTATTAACGGTGCCCCGCGGGATTCCCCGAAACCGAAAAAAATCGAACGGGGCGGGATGGTATTAAAAAATTCCCCGAAATTAAAACGGTGCGGGGACGGTAAATGCATTCCCCGCCCCGAACCGCCCCATTGCCATCCCTACTCATGACATCACATGTCTCTTATCTTTCGACAAACCAAACACCAATCTCAATCACACTTTCACACGCCTCTTTTATCTCTCGGCAAACCAACAACAATTTCAATGTTACCAACTTTTTATTAATCGGTAAATCAATTACCAATCACAATCCACTTAGAGCTTAGACTTGGGTCTTTCATTCCTCAAATTCGCAATTACCATCATCATTGTCATTTTGGTCTTTATAATACCACTCTCAAAGACTTAGGCATTTCATTCCTCGTTATACCATCCACCTACATATACCATCATATTTTCTCTTAAATTCGCATTAGGTGAGGTTCGAATCATAATTTCAAACCTTAAATGTGAACACTTTAACTGATGAGGAGTGATAGGGAGATGAAATTTGAGGGAGAGAATGGAGGAGGGAATGCTGTGTCACTACATCACTGGTTGGAAAAAGGATAAAAGGTGAGGAGAGAGAGAACAAAGAGAAATTTTGTTATTTTTATATCTAATCAAATTACGCCACATCATTCCCTCCTTCATTCCCTCTCCCAATCATCCTCCTTCATTTCTTCTCCCAATCATTTCTCTTAAACAAACTTTAGTATATGAAATTTAAAATTATATTATTATTATTATTATATATTTATATATATTTATATGATAAATATTTTTAAAATATTTAAATCTAATATATATTATATGATTAAAATAAATAAATATATAATATAAATATATAACATACGTATATAAGAGGTGAGAGAAAATAAAAATAATAAAAATTAAAAGAGATAAAAATTATATAATATCTATATGAGTATACAGAAAATAAAATATATATATATTAATTAGGAATAAGAAATTAGTGATTATTATTAAAAGATAAGAGTGTTTAATAATTTATAAAAAGTTTGTTTTTAATTATGTTATGTTATTATATATATATATATTTTTTATATTTTATATATGAATATAAAAATTATTTATGAGAGCCTATATATTTCTATATGATTAGTAAGAAAAAAATATATTATATAAAATTAATAATGAAAGAGAATAATATATATATATATATATATATATATATATATATATATATATATATATATATTAGAAAGGAAGAGAAAATAAAAAATAAATAATTTAGGAAAAGAGAAATTAGTAATTATTATTAATTTTGTAAGTGAGTATATATATAATTAATTAATTAGGGAAAAAAATTAGTGATTATTTTTATAAGTAGATTCATTTTGTATTTATCTTTCTACTGATTGTTTTTAGTTACGGTTTTAAATAATTAACACGGTAATACAAAATTGAAACACTAATAACAATTGAGAATTCTCATGTGTGATTTTATTGATTGTCTTTTGTTGTTGGAATGGAAATTGTTAATGAGATTGTGATAAATGTGTTTGGATCTAAATCGATTATGATTGAGAATAAAGACGGCTGTTATTGAACATTTTTTGGTCTCAAAGATATTTGTATTATTTTCATCAAAATAATTCATCAAATAATAATTAAAATGAGAAACAAGAACTTTCCCAGCAAATCAACTTTCCCCAAACAAGTCCCAATGTTTTCGAGAGACTCTAAATGGAGTTTTCCAAACAATCCCATATCACTCCTATATTTATAAGGGTACTTAAAATATAAAGATATTGTTAATAATAAGATATTATCTAACATTAATTCTATATATATATATATATATATATATATATAATGTTTTATTTTCAAAGTATCCAGATTGTCGGGGTCGAGATAGTTATGATTAGTTTGAATATATATATACGAGAGTAAATGGATAACTGGGTCGAATTGTGAGTTGACCCGTCCATAAATTTAAAACGGTTAAAAATAAAATTAAAAATATTATATATATGTTTCGAACTTGCAGCCTAACAAAAACAAGTACAACCATTTAACTAATTAGACTAAGACTTTAAATTTTAAATTCAACACTAAATTTGATGAACATGGAATATTCTTAACAGTATAAGTTCAACTTTGTAACTAACTAATATATATATATATATATATATAATAATAATAATAATAATAATAATAATAATAATTTTTAATTTCAAAGTGTCTGAATTGTCAGATCGAGAGCAGTTGTTAATTTGGATATATATCTTAGAGTAATGGATATTTGGGTTGGATTGTGGGTTGACCCGTACATAAACTTAAAACGGTTAAAAATAAAATTAAAAATGATATAGATATATTTCGAACTTGCAACCTAACAAAAACTAGTACAACTTTTTAACCCGCTTTTAATTAATACTAAGAAAATTTTCGTGCGATACATACGAATAAAAATAAAAACAAAATAAATTAAAAAAATTATAATAATATATATTCAATATGTAAAATTCTTAATAAATCACGAATAATATATTAAAATAAAAAATAGAACGTTTTCATTCCACGTTATATTCACTTCGGTAAAACAACTTATTTTCTTACATGTTTCATCACATATTTTTCCGAATGAATCTCTCATCTCGTGACTTTACACTTTCACTTTTTCAATCAAATATTTGATTCATATTTTTTTAATAATTAGCATCGTGACCTCACACTTTAGTCAATCAAATATTTGATTCATATTTGTTTAACCACTTTTAATTGATACCAGCCTATTATCCCTCGGCAAACCACATTTCAATCACACTTAATTAAAAAATTGTACTTATTTTGTTACGTTGCAAGTTCGAAACATACAAATAGTATTTTTAATTTTATTTTTAACCGCTTTAAATTTATGGGCGGATCAACCCACAATCCGACCCAAATATCTATTTACTCTCACATATATATCCAAATTAACTACAGCTCTCGTCCAGCAATCCGGACACTTTAAAAATTAAACATCATTATATATATTAGTTAGTTAAAAATTTGAACTTTTATTGTTAAAATGTCTCGCGTTCATCAAATTTGGTGTTGAATCTAAAATATAAAGTGTTGTTAGCCTAGTTGGTTAAGAAGTTGTACTTATTTTGTTAGGTTGCAAGTTCGAAACATACAAATAACATTTTTATTTTATTTTTAATCGCTTTAAATTTATGGGCGAGTCAACCCACAATCCGACCCAAGTATCCATTTACTCTCACATATATATCTAAATTAACCACAGCTCTTGACCCGGCAATTCGGACACTTTAAAAATTAAACATATATATATATATTAGTTAGTTAAAAATTTGAACTTTTATTGTTAAAATGTCTCGCGTTCATCAAATTTGGTGTTGAATTTAAAATATAAAGTGTTGTTAGCCTAGTTGGTTAAGAGGTTGTACTTGTTTTGTTAGGTTGCAAGTTCGAAACATACAAATAGCATTTTTTATTTTATTTTTAACCGTTTTAAATTTATGGGCGGGTCAACCCACAATCCGACCCAAGTATCCATTTATTATCCAAATAAATCACAACTCTCGACCCGGCAATCACAACTCTCGACCCAACAATCACAACTCTCGACCCGGCAATCCGTACACTTTAAAAATTAAGCATAATTATATATATATATATATATATATAATAAATCTTAATAGTAAAAAATAAAGTTTAACTAATTATGAAAGAAATTGACACATTTTTTTATTTTTTTATTTTAATAATAAATTTAAATAAATAAAATTATTAATTCAAAATTTATTTAAAACAATAATAAAAAACTATTATTAATAGTATAATAATAATTATTCATATATATATATATATATATATATATATAATAAATCTTATTGAAAAAATTAATAAATTTTAAAAATAAAAATTTAATTTAAATATATTAAAATAATTTTATTTATTATATTTAAAAAGAATATAAATATTATATATATAAGTATTTTTTTAATTAGTCATTAAATTATATATGCATACACAAAATTAAAAATATAAAACAATAATAATAAGTGGTCTAGTGGTTAAAGTGTTAATGCTATACAGACACGGACCTGCTGTGTAATAATTGAGGCAATTGCCTCATGCCCAAATAATTTTGGGGCACCAAAATCTTCAAAAACAAATTTTATAATGATATGTAATGGATTTATTTTTAAAAAGCCCATAAATAATAATTGATAACCTATCAATGATAAGCCCTATCTTAATTTGTATCCAAAAAAATAAAAATAAAAAGCACTATCTTACTTGGAGAAAAGAATCACATGATTCTCATTTATCAACAAAATCAAGGAAAAAGAAAAAGAAAATGAAACACTTTCCCCAAACCCCAAGCCCATCGTCGATCCTCTAGCTTGCCGGAATCGGAGCAGAAAACTCGGTCGTCTCCTTCCCCGAGCTCTTGGGCCTTTTTCGCTCGTTCCAGCCTTATTTATCGGCACTACGCCACTGCCCACTAGAGTTCTTCCTCCGATTTCGGTGAGATTTTGGTTCGATTTACTTGATTATTTTTGGTTGTTGAGGACTTGTCTGGTTGAATGGTGAATTCACAATGTGTATCTTGCATTATTGTATAGCGGAAGTGCAACATTGTGGTTAATCATAGATTCATAGAATGCTGGTTAATCTATAAATTTTTAATGCAAATTAGCATTTAGAGTTTTATCAAGCATGTCTCCTATAAGAAAACAATTGTCTGGGACAGAAAAAAGAAAGAAAAAACAAAAGGAAAATGCTTTAATTTAAAGCCAAGTAGGAAGCCTCTTAATAAGTATTTTACAAGCGATCAAATAGTAGAGCAAATGAACCAGAATGACATCGATGATAAGTTGAATGATCGGGAACACGTTGAATTGAATGAACTTCGCAATGAAGACCCAAAACTAGGGCTGCAAATGAGCCGAGTCGAGCTCAAGCTTGCTGAAGCTCAAGCTCGACTCGATTAAGTATTTATTAGCTCGACTCGAACGAGCTTATAAATTTGAGCTCGAGTTCGACTCGACTATATTACATACAAGCTCGGCTCGACTCGAAAGCTTGAACAAAAATTTAATTTTCAAGCTCAAACTCGAGCTCGAACTCGAACCAAATTTATTTATAAAATTAAAATATCAAACTTTCATACATATTAATAATTTAAAACATGATATTTTAAAATTAAAATATGAAATAATCATAACTATTGAAAATTCTAAAATATAATAATCCAAAACATTAAATCACCATTACTAATCAAAATTTTAAAACATAAAATTCAAAAATTATAAAAATTGTTTAAACATTCAATATATTAATCTTTTTAACTCATGTCCTTCAATCATATCACACATACAACTACTTGCATTCAATAATATGTAATGTTTAATATTAAAAATAATTAATATAAAAAATAAATGTTAAAACAAATAACTAAAATTTAACTTACTTTATGAGGTAGA
Source organism: Impatiens glandulifera (assembly GCF_907164915.1). NCBI lineage: Eukaryota > Viridiplantae > Streptophyta > Magnoliopsida > Ericales > Balsaminaceae > Impatiens > Impatiens glandulifera. Next base: position 6,655,107 of record NC_061865.1, on the reverse strand, counting down.
TACCGACAATAAAATTTCTTGATATGTCTTCTCTTTCTGAAAAAATAAAAAAATTAATTAAATAAGTGATAAAAGAATATATAAGCATAAATATATATTAACTATTTTTATCCGTAAATAATTATATATTATAATATACTAATTATTATATCCATAATATTTATTTTTATTATATATAATATATTAACCTTTTTTTTATCTCTTTTCAATATAAAATATAAAATATAATATATTTTTATTATAAATAAAATATTAACCATTTTTATTTTTTTTATACTAAACTAATTATTATATCTTAATATTATTTTTATTATATATAATATATTAATCCTTTTTTATCTCTTTTAATATTATATATAACATACTTTTATTATATATAATTTATTAATTTTTTTTATTTACGTATTTTTTTATAACCAGTATTTTTTTTATAAAAAATCAGTGTTATTCTATATATGTTTATCCTAATACATGAAAAAAAGGATATATGAGCATAAATTTCTTTTAATACATGAAAAAAAAAGATGAATAAGACTTTCACCAATAAAATAGTTTTTTCCTTTCTTTGTTGCTAGATTTCCTTAAGGTAAAAAAAAAATCAAAGTTAAATAAAAAGCAAAAACAATAGTTATCATAAAAGTAAAAATAAAAGTAAAAATAAATGAATAGATGAAGAGTGAAAAATATGTGAAGACTAAAGAATAAGAGATTAAGAGCTAAAAAAATGGTGACGAATGAATGAAGAAAAGATTAAGAGTGAAAGAACGGTGAAGAGTGAGAGAAAGAAATGGGGAAGATGGAAGAGAAAATGATGGAAGAATGAAAGAAGAGGCAATTAGATGAAGAAGATTGATTAGATGAAGAAGATTAGAAGGAAGAATGAAAGAGATTAGATGAAGAAGATTGTGCAAATTTAGCGGATAACTTGATTTGTGAATTGAGAGAGAGAGAGGGCAAATGAATATTGAGAGAAATATAAAACCGATAAGGCTTTTTAGCCCTTCATTCATCTTATATAGTGTATAATCTTTCATAATAACAAAATAACTACTTTTAACAAATAATAAAAACTGCTAAAAACAAATTAACAAACAGTTACATTTTTACAGCTCATTTACAGCTCATAAATAATTTAATTTATTATTTCTTCACTCCCCCTCAAGATGAAAATCTTGAAGTAACAACTTGAGCCTCAAATCTTGAAATTGTTTCACATCAAGTGGCTTAGTAAATATATCTGCATTCTGTAAAACAGAAGAAATATATGTTAATAAAATAAATCCTTCTTTATATTTGTTTCTTACCACATGACAATCGATATCAATGTGTTTCGTGCGTTCATGAAACACTGGATTTTGAGAAATATGCATTGTCGCTTTGTTGTCGCAATGAAGGACAATGGGTAATGAAACCTGAATTTGAAAATCATTAAGCAAATAATGAATCCATTGTAATTCACATATAGTCATTTCCATACTTCTATATTCAGCTTCTGCTGAAGATCTAGAAACAGTTTGTTGCTTTTTTGTTTTCTAAGCAACTAGTGCATTACCAACATAAATGCAATACCCTGTAAGTGATTTTCTAGTATCATAACATGATGCCCAATCACTATCTGAAAAGGCTGTAACTGTAAGATCATTATTAGATGAATAAAATATACCTAGAGATGGTGTTCCTTTCAGATATTTAACAACCTGAATTGCAGCATCAAAATGAGACTGATAAGGCTTATTAATGTATTGGCTGAGTTGCTGAACATAATATGCAATATCAGGTCTTGTAAAATTCAAATACAATAATTTGCCTACCAGTCGTCTATATTTTTCAGAATCAACAAGAACGTCACCTTTAGGATCATTTAAAAGTTTTACACCTTTATTTATGGGTGTAAGAGCTGGTTTAGCTCCAATCAAACTAATATCAGAAACTAAATCCAAGATATATTTTCTTTGGTTTAAATAAATATCATTATCATTATGTATAATTTCAAGACCTAAGAAAAATCTTGCCTTACCTAAATCTTTGAACTGAAATTTATCATGTATGATCCTTTTTATATCCTCAATTTGCTGTAATGAATTTCATGCTAAAAGAATATCATCAACATACATTAATAAACAGACAATATCATTCCCATCTGTTTTAATAAAAAAACAATGATCATTTTCTGATTTTACAAAACTAATGTCATTGAGAATCGTTGAAATCTGTAAATGTCATTTGCCTTGATGATTGTTTTAAACCATACAAACTCTTGTTTAGTTTGCATACCTGTTTTGACAAACAAAATTTAAAACCTTCTGGTATTTTCATATATATATCTTCATCAAGATTTCCATGTAAAAAAACATTATTCACATCAATTTGATGTAAATGCCATCTTTTTGCTGCTGTTAAAGCAAACAGTAATCTTATAGTCACATTCTTAGCCACTGGTGCATAGACTTGATGAAAATCAATTCCATCCTTTTGATTATAACCCTTTACAACCAATCTGGCTTTATACTTATTAACAGTTCCATCAGGATTTAACTTTGTTTTATAGATCCATCTACAACCAATGGCCTTTTTACCATTTGGTAAATTAGTCAAAGTCCATGTTTGATTTTTATATAGAGCAGTTAACTCTTCATTCATGGCTTTTACCCATTCTGGGTTTAAAACAGCTTGTTTAAAAGTTGTTGGTTCAGAAAAATGGTCAATATATATTTCCAAGAAAATCAGTATACTCAATATCTTTGCAAGTTGAAACAAACGGATAAGAAGGTGGTAAAAAAATCCTTTTTTGTTTAACATTTGTTTCAACTTGATTTGCTACATAATCTTTCATCCAAACAGGTGGATTAGTGCATCTAGAACTTCTTCTAGAAGTATCATTATTTGTTTCCTTTTGAACCTTTAAAGGTACACTTTCATGTTCTGAATTTTCAGAATGATCATTAGATTCTAGATTAACAGAATTATGCTGTAAATCATGTTCAAATTTTTTTATTTGAACATTAGATTCTAGATTAATATGATTATGTTGTAAATCACACTCTGGAATATAATGTTCATCAAATTTAAGGTCATGATGATCTAAATCTAGATTATCATGATTTGTAAAATTTGATTCTTCATCAAAGAAACAAGGTACATTATGTAACTTACCCTCTTTTACAATATTTTCATCATGCTCAACCTTTTTTGAAAAAGGAAAAATATTTTCATGAAATATAACATCTCTAAAACATAAACATTACCTTCATCAATGTCATAAACTGTATAACCTTTTTTATTTAAAGGTTAACCAATGAAAACACATTTATTAGCTCTATTTGAGAATTTTGACTTTTTTGGAAAAACATTTACAGCATAGCATAGACAACCAAATACTCTAAAAGAATCATAATCTGGTTTCTTTCCACTCAAAATCTCAATTGGTGTTTTTCCATTCAAAATGTTTGTAGGAATTCTATTAATAATATAGGTTGCTGTCAATAACGAAAAAGGCCAAAATTTAGGTTCTAAATTAGAATCTATCATTAAAGATCTTGCAACCTGGATCAAATGTTTGTGTTTTCTTTCTACAACACCATTTTGTTGTGGTGAGTAAGCACATGTTGTTTGATGAATAATTTCTAAAAAATCAAATAATCCTGAACATATTTCATTTATAAATTCAGTTCCATTATCTGATCGAATAGTTTTGATACTAATGTCAAATTGATTTTTGATCATTTGAAAAAAACATTGAAGTTTATCAAACACAAACACTTTACTAGAGATTAGAAAGATCCATGTACACCTAGAAAAGTCATCAACAATTGTAAGCATATAAGGTGTGTTCAAAATAGACTCTTCTCGATATGGTCCCCATAAATCAACATGAATAAGTTCAAAAATAGTTTGTGTTTTAGATTCACTTCTTGTAAACGACAATCTTTGCATTTTTGCAAGTGGACAAGTATTACAATGAAAATTTTCATTCAAACAACTTGGAAATGCAAGTTTGATAACACCATAAGAAGGGTGTCCTAATCGTTTATGAATCAACATAGAATCAACAACATTATTAGAGGAAATGTTACCAACAGAATCATCATCATTACAAGAAAATAAACTATTCTCAGTGAAATACAAATTTCCAATCCTTTTTCCCAGAATCACCTTGAACCTTTTTTTAAGGTCCTGCAAATAACACACAGATTTTGAGAAAACACATTCCATTTTGTTTTCTTTGGCTAATTTAGAAACTGCAATTAAAGAATATTTAAAACAAGATGCATACAATACATCTTTAAGTTTCAATCTATTAGATACTTCTACAGTTCCTATATCAGTTATATTCCTACAAGATCCATCAGCTAAGTACATAATCTTAGGTGTTTCTAACTTCTTCAAATTAATAAACATATCTTTGTTATTACAAATATGACATGATGCTCCTGAATCAATAAGCCATCTATCTGTCATATTGATTTGTTCATTCATGCTAAAATTATAATCAAACAGATTAAATGAAAACATATTTGATAAAGAATACTTACCTGCAGAGGAAGTAGAGCCACCTCCTTTAGTCTTAATGTCCCTCGTGTTCTTCAGAAACTGCTTATACATCTTGAAATCTTCCATTGTCATATCAGGAACATCTTCAAGATCAGCTGCAGCATGTGCATTCCCGTTTTGATATACATTCTTCTTCTTTCCATGATTATCCCTTGGTTGCTTCCACCAATCCGGATATCCTATCAGCTTAAAACATCCTTCCTTAATATGTCCATTTCCTCCACAATGAGAACAAATAGATTTATTTTTGTCAACATTTTGACTTCCCTTCTTTGTAAAATCTTCTTTGATAACCATTGCTGCTTCTTGATATGGTCTTTTGTCTAGATTTCTTTTCAACATTTTGTAACACAGTGAATGATTTGTACACATCTGGCCATGGATCTTGCATGAGGATTTGATCCTTTACATACTCATACCTCTCATCGAGGCCCATCAAGAATTGCAACAGTTTCAGTTCTTCATCGTCCTGAAGCATCTCAGCCTCAAGAAAACATCTATCACAATCGATTCGAACTCCCTTACACCTGCATCTTCGAAGTGGTTTCAGCCCTAACATTTCATCCCAAAGCAACCTGACCTTTGAATAATATTCCTCAAGATCTAAATTGCCTTGCTGAACAAAACTGATATCTCTTTGTAATCCATACCTTCTTGGTCCGTTATTACCTTCATATCGAGATTGAACTTCTAACCACAAATCGCGACTAGTTTTCTTTGACTGAAACCTTCTCCCAATCTTTGGCTCTATCGTGTTCATTATCCAAGCTCTAACCAGGGCATCAACAATACTCCATTGGTCATGTTCATCACTTTCTTTTGGCTGAGGATATGATCCATCGATGAAACCGATTTTGATCTTCGCTTGAAGTGCTAGGCGAACACTCAAACTCCAGACAAAGTATGTGTCTCTTCCAGTAAGAACTGCAGAAGTGATATTCATCCCTGGATGATCCGCTGCATGAATAACTAACGGATCATTGTTGTACTTTCTCTTAACTGGAACCGTGCATGTTATTGGTATTTGACTCTCGATCGATATAGGGTTAGCGATCGGAGCCGAGACTCGCACTGGAGTTTGACTAGGGCTAGGGTTATTTCTAGATAGTATCATAGGATCAGACAAACCTGGCGGTCCTTCTTGAATCATGATAAGTTTCTTCTTTCAACTCTGATACCATGTGCAAATTTAGCGGATAACTTGATTTGTGAATTGAGAGAGAGAGAGGGGGCAAATGAATATTGAGAGAAATATAAAACCGATAAGGCTTTTTAGCCCTTCATTCATCTTATATAGTGTATAATCTTTCATAATAACAAAATAAGTGCTCTTAACAAATAATAAAAACTGCTAAAAACAAATTAACAAACTAACAACAATTACATTTTTACAGCTCATTTACAGCTCATAAATAATTTAATTTATTATTTTTTCAAAGATTAGGTTAGATGAGAATAAAAGAAGAGGCGATTAAATAAGAAGATTAGGTTAGATGAAGAGTCTAGATAATAGATATGTTAGAAATTAGGGTTTTACTTATGGATTGTGGGCCTTCATATGGGCTTTTAAGAGAAAGAGATGGAAAAAATATATTATTTGAGTTTTAATATTAAATAAAAAAATTATATATTATATACTTAGGCTCGAAAAAGCTCGACAAGCCATCGAGCAAGCATTATATGAGCTCGAGCTCGACTCGAATTTTAAACGAGCCGGCTCGAGCTCGACTCGAGCTCGGTCAAAGTCAAACTCAAGTCGAGCTTTGACTGAGCAGCTCACGAGTGGCTCACGAGTAGCTTGACTCATTTGTAGCCCTACCCAAAACAGTCTGAAAATGAGAACGATGTAAGTATACCTAAAAGTGACACTGATGGAGATATAAATCAAAAGATTTTGTTTCCTTTAAATGTTGATGATCCAGGAAATTGGGACAAAATGCAAAATATTAGGGACTTTTTGGTTGAAAGATGTCCTAAAAGATATGATGATGTTTTGTTTCTTCTTGATAACACTAGAAGACATTTCAGTTCATCACACTATAAGAGACAATTGACAAATGGTGAGAAAAGTGACAGAAGATGGTTAAGGTACTCTATTTTTATGGACAAGATCTTCTATTTTTGTTGCAAGTTATTCAAAACTCAGAGAACCATGGCGAAACTTGGTTATCTAGCTGACGAAGGATACAAAGATTGGAAGAATATCAGTCGATGCATCAATCTTCATGAAACTAGTAAAGATCATATTGATTGTATGACTAGTTGGATTGAATTATAAAGAAGACTTCAAAAGAAAAAAACAATTGATGAAAGTGTGCAAGTAGCAATTAACAAAGAGAGAACATTGGAACATTGCAATTGATGATATTTTATTTCTAGAATTCATGTTACAAATACTATTATATTTAAATTGATAAAAAAAATATATGTATGAATATTAAGCTTTGAGGGCACCAAGTTTTGTGCTCTCCTCAAGCCTCGAAATCTCAGGTCCGGCACTAACTACATAATAGAGATAATGGTTCAAATTCTAGATTGTTGGATGCGAATGACATTGGTTAAAATTTGAGATGAAATTTGGTGATTGGGTAAATGACATTCACGATATGGAAGGAGTTGGTTCAGTTGAGGTGGATAAAAATATGGAAGGAGTTGGTTCAATTGAGGTGGATAAAAATATGAAATGAGATGGTTGGTTAGTCGAAGTGACTAGTGAGTATGCCACATGATGAGAGGTCGACTAGGGATTAATGGGTGGTTGATTTGACCGAAATAAAATTGTGTAAGGTCACACAATATGAGAGGTTGATTAGGGGTGGATAAATGTGTAATGAAATGGTTAGTTATCCGAAGTGATGATAAAAAAAATAGGTTGTATATTGTAAAATATGTGAGGAGATGGGTCACGAGATAAGAGGCCGGTTAGGAATTGGTGACCAAAGTGAAGAGTAAAAAGATTTGTAATGTTGGAAATGCTTGATTTGACCGAAGTGAAAGTGTAAGTTCACATATAAGAGGTTGATTATTGGGGTGGATAAATGTGGAATGAGATGGTCGGTTAGCCGAAATGAGGATAAAGAAGGTTGTGTTGTATATTGTAAAATATGTTAGGAGATGAGTTATTTGACAAAGTGAAAGCAATATCTCGAGATAAGAGGTCGATTGTGAATTAGTGGATAAATGTGGAATGAGATGGTTAATTAGTCAAAGTGAAAGTAAGGTAACGAGTTGAGAAATCAACTGGGATGGATAAATTTGGAATGAGATGTATGGTTAGCTGAAATGAGGATAAGAATGTCGGCTTGTATATTAAAATATGTGAGAAGATGAGTTGTTTGATGAAGTGAGTATGTCACACAATGAGAGGTCGATTGGGGATTGGTGGGCCAAAGTGAAGGTAAAAGAGATTGGTCATATACCAAAGTGAAAGTTTAAGGTCAAAGTATGAGATATTCGATTATGGTAGATAAATATGAAATGAGATGAACTGGTCAATCGAAGTGAGCATAAGTAAGCTGAGTTATTTATTGTAAAATATGTGAGGAGATTGATTGTTTGACCGAAATGATACTAAAATCTCGAGATGAGAGGTCGATTGAGATTAGTGGGATAGAATGTGGAATGTGATGGTTTTGGTTAATCAATGTCACGTTATGAGAGGTTGATTGGGGGTTGATGAGTCAAAGTGAGGTTAAAAAAGATTGGTAACATTGGAGATGGTTGATTTGATCGAAATAAAATTGTGTAAGGTCACACAATATGAGATGTTGATTAAGGGTGAATAAATGTATAATGAGATGGTTAGTTATTCGAAATGAGGATAAAAAACTAGGTTATATATTGTAAAATATGTGAGGAGATGGGTCATGAGATAAGATGTCAGTTGGGGATTGGTGACCAAGTTAAAGAGTAAAATAGATTGATAATGTTAGAGATACTTGATTTGACTGAAGTGAAAGTGTAAGGTCACATATGAGAGGTTGATTATTGGGGTGGATAAATTTGGAATGAGATGGATGGTTAGCCGAAATGAGGATAAAGAAGGTCGGGTTGTATATTGTAAAATATGTTAAGAGATGAGTTATTTGACGAAGTGAAAGCAATGTCTCGATATGAGAGGTCGATTGTGAATTGGTGGATAAGTGTGGAATGAGATGGTTAATTAGTCAAAATGAAAGTAAGGTAACGAGTTAAGAGGTCAATTGGGGTGGATAAATGTGGAATGAAATGTATTGTTAGCCGAAGTGAGGATAAGAATGTCGGATTGCATATTATAAATATGTGAGAAGATGAGTTGTTTGATGAAGTGAAAATAAAGTCTTAGAGAGAATAGAGGTCGATTGTGATTGATGAATAAATATGAAATGAGATGAGTTTTGATTAGTCGAGATAATATATGTCGATTGTGAAAGAAATTGATATTGTTGGTTAAAATATGCGAGAATATTAGTTGTTTGACCGAAGTGAAAGTTAAGGTCACGAGATGATAAGTCCAATTTGAATTGGTAGATAAATGTTGAATGAGATGGTTGGTCAGTCTGAGTGCTTTAAGGTCACGAGATAGAGGTCGATTGAGTATTGATGGGATAAAGTGAGGATAAAAAAGAGATTGGTAATGTTTGAGATTTTTTATTTGACCACAGTGAAAGTGTAAGGTCACGAGATGAGATGTTTATTAGGAAAAAAATTGTGATGAGATATGTGAGAAAATGAGTTGTTTTATCGAAGCAAATAAAATGTGGAATGAGAGTGTTCTATTTTTTATTTTAATATATTATTCGTGATTTATTAAGAATTTTAAACATTTAAATACATATTATTATATTTTTATCCACGTTTATCGCACGTGAATCTTCTTAGTTTTTATAATATTTTATAGTTTAACCTAAGTATATGAGCTCAAAACCTAATAATATGATTGGGATACTTTATTTTTTAATTGTAATATCCAAGTATTAGCTCTTAAAGATATCAAACAATTTTAAAATAATCAATGTTATATATAAAAGAACGCAAAAATAGTAGAAAGAATTAAAATTAAAATAATCAAATATCAATACTAAAATATGAATAGACGAATGAAAAAAAAATAGATAAATGAAGAGAAATTAATTAATTAATTCATAAAATAAAAGTTAGGGAGAGAAATTGATTAATAAAAAAGGAGAAAGAAAAAATAAATATTTAATTAAAAATATATAGATTTTAAAAAAATTAACTTTGTTTCTTAATAGAGGCTAAATGAGTAAAAAAAATTGTAGTATATACGTTTAAATGATCTTTTATTAGTTTATACGTTTAACTAAGCTAATTGTACAAATATATATGTTAGGATCGGGGACGCCCTTGGAGGACCGGGGTTAATTTTCCGGTTTTAAGTAAGGGAGGCCGCTTACAACACACACACTACTTGGTGATAGTCCGGTTAAAGACTAAAACCGTTCTCAGCACTGCACAACCTGTCACAGACTCTTGAACCGGTGTTCAAGGGCGGAAGTGTCTGTTTCAGGTTGAAGCAACGTTTGCGACTTTAGATGATGTTTTAAAAACGGAGGATATATAACGAGAGTGAGTGACCGGTTTTGAAAGTATGATTGGTTTGCGGTTTTATGGTAAGATAGCGGGAAAAGAAAGCGAAATGAAAGAATACAAGACACGGAAATTTGTTTATGGATGTTCGGAGCAAACCCTCCTACGTCACCCCTTCTTCTCAGGTTATGAGAAGGATTTCCACTAACTCTTTAGAGTTATAATTTACACTTCCGGTCGAGCCCAACTTCGCTACTCGCCGGTTACACCAAACTCACACTTTGATGTAATACAATACAACACGATAATCACACACAACGATTTCCGGTTTTAGGCAAACCGACTTTAGAATGTAAAGCTTTATCTCTCTAGAATTGAATGCTTTATGACTTTCACAATTTCAACTACTCAATTTCTCGTATTCACTGCTGCTGTTAATGAGGACGTTTGATCTTCCTTTTATAGCTGAAAGTAGCTAACGGCTACTTTCTTCTCTCTCTTGCGGATTGGTTGATCATAAGCACGCCTATCTGCAGGAGGATTTCTTGCACGCTTCAACTTCCTTAACACCTGGCATTCATGCAGGTGACTCTGAGCAGATGATGACATAACCGGTTTTCAGATTGATACACGTGTTGAGCATCCGCTTCCGGTCGTCAGCATCGGATCACCAAGGCATCATTGCTTTCCTCCCATGCTTCTGATCGGATCCGATCTTCTTTTATCTTTTCGAGACACGTTTCCTCCGTCACAGTACGTCACTCTTGAGATTTGAATCTTCTGACTTTTGATCTGTACTTTCCGGTTTCTGTGTCTTTGTGCATTATGATCCGGTTGAAGTGTATTCTTCTGTTCTTTGCTAACCGGTTGCTTGAGAAAGTGAAGCCGGTTCCTGTGATCATTTGTCTTGATAACTTGAAGCCGGTTTCTTTGATATGTTAGCAGCTGGTTATTGATGCACGATTTCCGGTTCCGGTTTGTTCAGTACCTGCACATGAAGTTTAATTTCTGTTTAGTTTGTCTGGCCGGTTCCAAAATTAATCTACTTAATTTTTCTATCAATTTCTCCCTTTTTGATTATTTAGAATAAATATTCAAAAATTGTAATGTGTGGCCGGTTTTAAGAAAATTAACTTACTTAATTTTTCTATCAATTTCTCCCTTTTTGATTATTTAGAATAAATATTCAAAAATTGTAATGTGTGGCCGGTTTTAAAGATTTTGTTTGAGAGAAACGTGTTTTGAAAAACATGTGTTGGATAAGTGATAAGTGTATGTTTTGTAAAGTATGAGAGATAGGTGAACTTGTATGTTTTGAAAAACGTAGACAATATGTTTTGAAAAACACAAAAGATAGCAAGAGTGATCAGGTTCTGAAACACATCAAAGACATAATTGTTTAAAGTAATTATGGAAATAGAGTTTAAGGCTTGGATGATCCCCCCTTGTCTTGCCCCTTTTCCAGTTCTTTGTCCAGACGTTTCCTTGCTTCTTCTATTCTGGCTATGTGCTCTCTAGCACGTCTGTCAGCATCGATTACCAAACCGGCCCATACACTTGAATGATCGGGGACCTTTTTCCTGAGATTGAAGTTGGCGCAAATTGGTTTTGGCGGTGGACGAGGTTGAACAGTCAAGGGTCTGCAGCTTGGAGTTGCGGTGGATTCTCCGGTTGACCTTCTTTTCCGTCTGTTGAGTTCCTCCGAGTCTTCTTCCTCTTCTTCATCCAGCGGTTCCGCATTCAGTCCAACCGGTTCGGCTGTCTTCAATTCTGCCCTTCTTATCACTTCTTTAACAGCGCTTCGTTTCTTTTTGTTCCGTGTGCTCATGGAATGAGATGATTGACCCTGTGCTGATTCATGAGCGTTTGCCTGCTCCTCTTCATTACATTGTTGGGCTAGCTCATGATCCTTGTCTTCCAGTTCCTTCTGAACCCGTTCTCTTTCAATTTCTTCTTCTTGCAGCTTCCGTGCGGTTTCAGCATCTTTCTCGATTTGGGTTTGGGTTGAGCCGACTTGAACTTTTGACAATTCACCGATCTGGATTGCCATGGCTTGCAGCATATCCAAAAGTGGAGCGGTTGCGGTTTTGACAGACTCGGAGATCATGGTTTGGACCGTTGTTTGCATTGTTGTATCCATCATAGCTTGTAGAGAATTTACCATTTTATCTTCAGCCGCTGAGATTCTTTCTTCGGTTACCGCTTTGAAGTTCCCTAGGCATGAATCTGCTGTGTCAACCACTGCTTGTTTGATCTGCTCGATGTCCAGAGCCTTAGCCGGTTGAGAGGCTTCTTGTTCTCGGTTTTCAGGAGTGCCAGATGTTTCCCCATTTAGAAAGAAAGGCCTACTTTGATATTGCTCGGGATTGTTGAATTGGCGTTTGCAGGTATCCCACCATTTCTTATCAAGGCGTTCGAAGCTTTGCGCAAGCCGTTCTCGTACTCCAATAAATCGCTCCGCCATCTTCATTTCAATCTGTTCCAGCTCCTTTCCTTTAATATCTTGAAAGGCATTCTCAACTGCCTGTAGCCGCACGTTTTCGAGAAGTACCGGAGCTTTGGAAAATGCCGGTTGGATCAATTGGGTGTTAGACAACTCGAGTGCCTGTTCTTCTAGCTGGACGAGAGCGTCCCATTGCTTGTTTCCACTGAAACCTGGAAGCATGTCAGATAATTTGGTCTCTGTCCGGAGCTTCACCCACCGCATATATGGAGCTAGTGCCTCACTTGCACCTTTGTTCATATCTTGGATGAATTCATCGAACAACTCATTTTCTTGCTCTAAAGTATATGGGTATTCTTCTCCGGTTGTGGCTTCAGTCTGAGGGTCGATCTGCAATGTGCCCGTTCCGGTTTCAGTTGGTTCTTCAATCAAAATGCCCTTGCCTTTATCTGCCTGAGAAGGGCCTTCTGGAGCTGCCTTGTCTCCTGCGGAACCGGAAGGTTCCCTTTCTTCAATGTTTTCCTCCTGAGCCGGAGGTACTGTTTCTGTTGACTTGGTCGTCTCATCGACCGGCTAGATTTCTGTTTGATCAGGTACTTCAGCCTGATTTTCTGGCTTCCGACGACTAGAGACGTCGTCTTCTTCGGTTTCTTTAGTGATCTCTTGGACCACATTCTGAATAGCTTCAGAGGTATTCAAGCCCACTTCGGCTAATACTTCATCGGCTTGCTTGCTTGGGGACTTGGAGGTTTCAGATTGAACAATTTCTTCTGCTTCCTCCTTAGAAGTTGACTTGTTCTCCTCGCTCCCCGAAGATTCGGTTTGCTTTGGAGAATCAGATGGAATAGGAGTTGGAACAACGGTATTAATGGGAATTGGTTGGAATACCTCTGCGGTTCTTTCAGGAGGATTGTCCGAGGAAAGAGTTCTCTCGGAGTCCGCCGGTTTCTTCGAGCTCTTCTTTGCTGATACCTTCTTCCTCCTTTTCGGTTCTGGTTGAGCTTCTGCCTCAACCGCTTTTCTGGACGGTTTCTTTTGTCGTTTTTCTTCTTCAACCGGAACCGATGAGCTGGCTCCCTTGGATGACTTTGATTTTGAGATTTTTGGCTTGATCGTCTTCTCCGGTTTCTCTGCCACTGACTCAGAGTCAAGGATGTTGGATATCGGAAGCGGTACGCCTTCACCTAGTTCCACATTTAGGAACTCAAGAATCTTCACGATTTGCATAGCATAGGCCTGCACCCGGCCTTCTTTCTTGATTACCATTTGACAGAACTCTTCGTATAGCACGTAACCCCAGTCCACCTTATCGCTACGGACGATGGCTAACAACATTCTTAGCTTAAACTTTGTAAGATTGTCGAAGTTACCTCCTTTTCCTTGGAGCGATTTGGAGATGATGGTCACTAGCCATTTGTATTCCGGTTTCAACTTAATTTTCCGGCTGTTGTGGAGCACCAGGTCCTGACCTGAAAGGGATACAACCAACCGGGCAGCATTTGATTCTGCGTCGGTTAAGTCGAACTTTAGGTCCGAACCTGTGTTGGGTAGACCGAGAGCCTCCGCGAAAATTTCTTCAGTTATAAGAACCGCCTTCCCGTTGACGGTAGCCGATATTTTTCTCTTCAACAGTGTCGCCGTCGCCAAGAACTCCGTCACCGCCGCCGGGTAGAGGATGAACGGACCAGAGAGGAACTTCTCCAACCCAGAATCTCGAAGGAGTTGAAGAACAGCTTTGTTCTTGTCTTCAGCGTGCTGATCGATATCTTCAAAATCAACCTGCAACATCCATTGAAACGGGGCTTTGCCTAGATCCATTGATGATTTTTGAGAAAGGAGATGAAGATTGATGATAATCGGAGAGAGAGAATCTTTGAAGTTCTGGAAATCTTTAGAGAGAGAAAGCGCATGTGTTAAATGAACTGATTTAAGTTTATATAGATGGCGGTTCCAGGCAGTTTTGAAGTTTTTGGAGTTTTTGGCGCCAATTTTCCCTCCAAAAGTTACTGCCGTAACTTTAGGCGGTAAAGGCTGATTTTGATGGGCGGTAAGTTTTGAAAGGTAAAACCATGGGCGGTTTTGATTTTCAGATTTTTATTTTTGCTTGAGATTCCGGTTTTTGTTACATCTTGTTAACCGGAATTTGTGAAGTTAACTTTAAGTTTGAGTAAGAGTTTGAGAAACCGGAATGAAATAATGAGGATGAAAAACCGAAAGCTTTAATATTTCATCAATGCAAGGATAGAAAAATACATAGGAGCGGTTCTGGTCGTACAACAAAATGACCAGAAACCGGAAAGTAGAAGTAGGGAGACAGAGGGATTTAATCCTAGGTGAACCAGTCTCCTTCCACCATCCTCACATACCAATTTTCAAAGGTGTTTTCAGGTGATCGTTCCTCAATCCTTGATATCCACCTGTGCATCATGATCGTGGTGAGAGTGTTGGATGGTCCAACCGGAACACCGGTTCCGAGATTGCGACGTTTGGACATAAGAAACCGGGTGATCTGAGGAGCGTAGCTGATCTTTCCCCTCTTACCGGTCATAAGCAGCTTCAGCTTATTGAACAGATATGATGACCAGTTGATGTCGGTTTTGCGAATGATTGCTATCATGATGTCGAATGCCTCCCGGCTGTAGTTTTGGTTTGGCATTCGGCCTATGATAGACCGTTGAACCAAGTCGTGCAGGACTTGGTAGTGAGGAGCAATATCCTCTTTCTTCCCACAGTCCTTAATCGGAGTGTTGGAGGAGTAGAAGATCTGGAAGAAGTCTTCCTTAGCCGGCAGGAATGGCGTAGGAAAGTCAGAAAAACCTTCGGTAGGAAGGTGAAAGAAGGTGGCGAATTCCTCCTCAGTGAACTGGAGGAATTGACCATCAATGATGGTGCGAATGCTACCATCATCCAGAACGTGACCGTTGTTAAAGAATTCGTACACCTCCTCTTCGAGAATGGTGTCCGAACCCTTAAGAAAACCTTTCAAACCAGAAACTATGACATGCTGAAAAATGCCTTCATAGTAAATACTTTCCTTGATATCCTCAAAATCGATAATAAGAGTGTTTCTTAATTCAGCAGACATGGTGATGAACAATGAAGAAAGCTTAGGAGAGTTCTTGAGCTTTTGAATTCTTAGAGAGAGAGATGCTTGAATGCGTGGTTTGAAAGATGAAGATTGAATCCCTTTTTATAGCCGAGAATGAATGATAGCATTTAATGCAGGGATTTAAAATTGTAGCCGTTTATGCTTAGGTATTAATAATTTTGTGGTTTTCCAAGAGAATAAAAGCATGTATTGTCAAATCAATTCAGGCATGCTTTTGATACTGAGAATTTATGTTTCCAAGAAAGGAATGATTTGTTTTGATACGGCGCATTGAATGTTGTAGATTTTGATTTGGAAGAAAGAGAAATCTATTTCATTAATTAAAGTACAGAAACCGGTGGTACAACAGAATACCGATTTTGTGAGGAAAAGAGATAGACAAAAGAGAGGACAGGTTTAAACGTTCGATGATTCAGCTGTTTGAGCGGTTGAAGCCTCAGCCGCTTCAATTCTTCTCGCCTTAACCGCTTCCCATCGGTCGATCATCTCCTGTACTCGTTCTTTGGTGAGCACGTGCCTTGGATGCAGAGTGACGAAGGCTCCGGTGTGAATCTCCAGACTTGCGCAGAAACCGCTCAGCTGAGGAGCGTATCCGGTTTTGTTGGAGAGAATCATCTTCTTCAGATTGCTGAAGATGATCCAGGACCAGTTGACCGGTGTCCCAACCGTTACAGCTATCATCATCTCGAAGACCCTCTGAGTGTAGTAGTAACTTTTCTCTCTGCATAACACAGATTTTCCCAGAATCTCGCAGAGAATCTGGTACTTGTGAGAAAGTTTACTTTTAGCACCCCAGGGCTTAACCGGGATGTTAGATCCAGAAAACCGGAGACACATTTCTTCCATTGTCACCGATGAGTAGGTTAGGTCGGTTACCCCTTCATTGGGTAAACCGCAATAGACAGCGAAATCCGTCTCGCTGAAGAGGAACTTTTGCCCGTAAACCTGTGCGACGAGTATCTCTCGGTGCACTTCTTTCACGGTTTCGAACAGTTCTTCGACTACAAGGTAGTCGATGATAAACCTGTTCTCAAGGAAACTTCTTAGCCCGCTCCTTTCAATGGCTAAGAACATCTCCTTGACTTCATGGTCCTCATACTGATAGATTGATTCAAAATCTGCCAGTAGGATCTTCTTGGCTAAAGGGTTGGAGTTCATGTTTGTTTTGAGAGAGACAAGAGGGTTTTATCTTAAGGATGATTCTTGTGAATAGTAAACTTGTGATGTTTTGACAAGGATTAAGCATGGTTTATATAGCCCGTGGATTCGGCTCAGTATTAAATGAAGTTAAGCATGCCTGATGATGTCATCAGCTATTAAATAGACTTAACTTGTTGAAGTAACTAATGGTTATTTCCAAGGTAAATCTAATAATTACTGGGATAGCAATGATGAAAAAATATCTATTGACAAGATGTAAGTTTCCCTCTCTTGATGATGGACACATGTCGTCATCTCGATTGTGGGGAACTTGTTTTTATTTTATCACAGGTTTCATTTATCAAAGCATGCACGAAAACTCGGTTAGTCATCTCAGGTTAACCGGAAAAATTCATTTCATCAGATCAGAGTGCATGCGTACTAATCGGTTTTCTATGACCGGTTTTAGTAGGATAATTCCGTTTTATGAAAAATAGTTGATTGATATCAACAATTGTTCAATTTTGGATTTATCTTATCCACTTCAATCTGGTTATTTCAACCGTTAAGTAAACATACATTTGATTTGAAATAATGAAGTAGTCGGGCATAACCGGAGTTTTCCTCCCGGTTAGCATGTTTGATTTTATTAATGGCCTATTAAATTGAGAAGCTTTAGCTTCTCCCTGAACACATATCCCGGTTTTACATGCATCATGATTATATCAATTGACTTAAATTAGTAAGACCCAGAATATTTCGAAAATGTGAAAACTTAGCTTCCTGTAGCGGTTTCGTGAAGATGTCCGCTACTTGTTGCTCGGTTGACACATATTCCAGCCGGATGTGTTTCTCCTGAACATGCTCCCGGATGAAATGATGTCGGATGTCGATATGCTTCGTTCTTGAGTGCAACACCGGATTGTATGTAATCGCTATGGCGCTGGTGTTGTCACAGAAGATAGGAGACTCCTTTGCTTCTATTCCGAAGTCCCTGAGTTGCTGTTGAATCCAGAGGAGTTGTGCACAGCAGCTTCCAGCCGCTAAGTACTCTGCCTCTGCGGTTGACGTTGCGACGGACGTTTGTTTCTTGCTGCTCCAGGTAACTAACCGGTCACCCAGAAACTGACAGGTTCCACTTGTACTTTTTCTGTCGATTTTGCATCCCGCGTAATCGGCATCGGAATAGCTTATTAGATTGAAGCTCGAGTCTTTTGGATACCAGAGTCCCACTTCTTGAGTTCCCTTTAGATATTTTAAGATTCTCTTAGCCGCCGTATAATGAGATTGCTTTGGATTTGCCTGGAACCTCCCGCATACTCCAACCGCAAACAGAATGTCAGGTCGGCTGGCTGTGAGATATAACAGCGAACCGATCATTCCTCGATATGCTGTGATGTCAACCGCTTGACCATCATCATCTTTGTCCAACTTCACGGAAGGACTCATTGGCGTAGCCGCTTCGGCACAGGTATCCATCCCAAATCTCTTCAGCAATTCGGATGTATACTTCGGTTGGCTGATAAAGATTCCGGCTTCCATCTGCTTAACCTGAAGTCCTAGAAAGAAACTCATTTCCCCCATCATACTCATTTGAAATCTATCAGTCATCATTTTCGAAAATTTGTCACATAGCTTTGGATCGGTTGATCCGAATATGATGTCATCAACATAAATTTGAACAAGTAAAATTTGCTCCTTTCTTTCAAATTTAAATAAGGTTTTATCTACTGAACCGATTGTAAATTTGTGATCAAAAAGAAATTGAGTCAAAGTATCGTACCAAGCTCTTGGTGCTTGTTTCAAACCGTAAAGGGCTTTATTCAGCCGGTAAACGTGATTTTCATGTTCTGAATTTTTGAAACCTGGAGGTTGATTAACATACACCTCTTCATTGACTTTACCATTTAGAAAAGCGCTTTTTACATCCATTTGATAAACTTTAAACTTTTTGAAAGCTGCATATGCTAAAAATATTCTAATGGCCTCAAGTCTAGCTACAGGTGCGAATGATTCTTCAAAATCAATTCCTTCTTCCTGTTTATATCCTTGAGCCACTAACCGGGCTTTGTTCCTCGTAACTAAACCGTTTTCATCGAGTTTATTTCTGAATACCCATCGTGTGCCTATAACCGGTTTATTTTTCGGTCTAGGAACTAGATACCAGACTTTATTTCTCTCAAACTCGTTTAATTCCTCTTGCATTGCCAAGATCCAATCTGGATCTGACAGTGCTTCATCCACCTTTTTCGGCTCAATTTGTGATATGAAAGCAGAGTTTCCATAGTGATCCAAATTTTGTTGCCTAGTTCGGACGGGTGAGGATATGTTACCTATTACTAGTTCAAGAGGATGATTTTTGTTCCTTCTGAGGTTAATCCGAGACGTGTCTACCAAGCTTTCGGCTGGCTGATCAAGATTAGACAGATCGGTAGGTTGAACAGAGTCAGACCGACCGATTTCTTCAGTAGAAACTGAAGCGTCAACTTTCTGCGGTGAAGCAGCTTGATCAGGTTGAATTTCAGCATCAACCGCTTGGTCCTTGACAAAACGTCTAAAAACCGGAACCTCGTCTTCATCATCAGAATAGATATTGAAATTTTCCATTCTGTTGTGAAGGTCGAAGGGTAATGCAGTGTTTCGCTCAACCGATTCATCGAAAACAACGTGTGCGGTTTCTTCAACTGTTAAAGTCCTAGTATTATATACTCGGTATGCTTTACTTACAGCTGAATATCCCAACATTATTCCCTCATCGGATTTAGCATCAAAAGCGGTCAAGTACTTCTTGCCGTTATTGTGAACAAAGCATTTACTACCGAAAATTCGAAAGTACCGTACATTTGGAATTTTATCAAAATAAATTTCAAAAGGAGTTTTCGAAAACCGTTTAGTCACAAGAGATCGATTTTGTGTATAACAAGCAGTGTTGATAGCTTCAGCCCAAAACTTTTGAGCTATACCCGAATCGGCTATCATTGACCTTGCGGCTTCCTTGAGAGTTCGGTTTCTTCTCTCAGCCAGGCCGTTTTGTTGAGGAGTTCTGGCACTAGACAACTCGTGCCTAATACCGGAATCATCAAGAAAAGTAGTTAAGTTGCTATTAATGAATTCAGTTCCTCTATCACTTCTGATTTTGTTTACTCGAATAGACTTTTCATTTTGTATTCTCAAAATCAGTTTAATCAAGTTTGAAGCAGCTTGATTTTTAGAAGCTAGAAAAGTAACCCAAGTAAATTTAGAATAATCATCAATAACTACCATAGTGTAATGCATGCCTCCTAAGCTTGTTACTCTAACCGGACCGAACAAGTCCATATGCAGCAGTTCCAAACATCTTTCAGATTGATAGTTTCCTTTACTTTTAAAAGATGATTTCACTTGTTTTCCCATTTGACATGCAGCACATACTTTATCTTTTGAAAATTTAACATTTGGAAAACCATGAACTAGTTCCTTGGAACAGATAAAGTTAATCGTTTTGAAGTTCAAGTGGTTTAACCGTTTATGCCAAAGCCAGTTTGGATCATTTCCGGCTATCATACACACAGGTTTTTCGAAATCCGTTTTCCAGTTTACTTTGTAAATGTTTCCTATCCGGTTACCGGTTAACAAGGTTTCATCATTTTGATTCTTGACTAAGCATGAGTTTTTATGAAATTCAACTTTATAGCCCACATCACACATCTGGCTTATGCTTAATAAATTAAAACTTAGCTTTTCTACCAATAGCACATTATTTATGGAAAGTTCACCATGGACAATCTTACCCTTGCCCACGGTTTTACCTTTTGAGTTATCCCCGAATGTGATGAATGCTCCGGTTTCGTACTTGATGTCGGTCAGTAGCTCCTTGTTTCCGGTCATGTGCCTTGAGCATCCACTGTCCAAGTACCATTCAGAATTCTTCAACCGGTTGCTCCTCCTAACCTGTAGCAAATAATTATTTACAACTTTTTGGTACCCACATTTAGTTGGGTCCATGGTTGATTAGTCCCTTTGGGATCCAGACTTGAATGAGTCGGATCACTTTTCCGTTTATTGTTTTGATAATGTTTGGCTTAACTTCTTGGTCATTGCTCAAGAATGCCTTATGTGGTGATGGACTTCGTTGATGTCGGTTTTTATTATTTTTATTCGGTTTCCGGTTGGCTTTCTTTCTCTCAGGATGAAGCCATTTTTCAGATTCATTGGGACCTACATACTTAAGCGTTTCTTCCGGTTTTAGTTCATTTTCTGTTTGTGAGCTTTTGACAAATTTTATGAACGGAAGATTATTTTTCGTTAGTTTCATCCCGTTAGATTGTTTTACTTCATTTTGTTTACTTGAATCATAGCCGATACCATATCTACATTTCGGGTGTCGTTTATAATTACACATTTGTTTTACTGCTTGACGTGATCTCTCCCACGCAGCCGTAACGTACATTGCTCGCTCATCAGTTTCCATTCCCGGTTGAACTGTCTTCTCATCATCCGAGAATAGTTCATCCGGTTCATGTGTTTTAATCTTATGTGTTTCATCGTTTTCATCATTTATTTGTTCGTTTTTAGTTTCTACAGATGCTGGCATATACGCAGATATATTTCTGAACTCAGCAACCATTTGGTTGAGTGCAGAAACTAGATCTTCCTTAGTAAATTCATCAGAAGAGAAATCAAATACCTCTTCGTCGTTTGCCATGAAGCAGGTTACTTTCTCTTCACCTTCTTCATTGTCAGAATATGCCCATTCACTTCCACCGTCTGATGCAATGAGAGCCTTTTGGATCTCCTTTCCTTCATCAGCACGTTGATCATCATTTCTTCGGTAGTCGTTTCGTTGGTTATTGTTGTTTCCCCGATAGTTGTTTCCTTGATAATTGTTTCCCTGATACCGGTTGCCTTGATAGTTATTCCCTTGATAGTTTCCTTCCGGTTTTCTATCATCTCTTCTTGGTTTTCTACATTCCGACCTGAAATGTCCAAAACCATCACAGTTATAGCATCTTTTGTTTGATTTATCTACATAGTTATAATTAAAATCATTATTAGATGGTGGCTGGCTCTTCTTCATGAATTTTCCGAATTTCTGGGCTAGCATTGCCATCACATCATCGGTTATTTGATCGGTGTTTTTGACTGGAGCCGGTGCGGTTGATACTGGAGCCGCCGGTTCCACCGATGTGACTAAAGCTCTTGTTGCGGTTGATGTAGATGTTTCATCTTCGATCCGAGAATTGATCTCGAACTCGTAGGCTTTCAAGTCCTCAAATACATCATGCAGCTTCATCTGCCCAAGGGTGCTTGACTCCCTCATCACCATGGTCTTGATGTCCCACGTGCTTGGCAAGGATCTTAGAGCTTTGATTATCACTTCTCGGTTGTCATACTTCTTTCCGAGTGTCTGAAGCTCGCTTACTACGCTGGTGAACCGGTTGCTAAATTCTTTCATATTTTCTCCCGGTTTCATCCTTATGTTCTCATACTTCTGCGTAGCCACCAAGATTTTATTTTCCTTGGTTCTTTCGTTTCCCTCGTGGATCTGGATGATCGTTTCCCAGGCTTCCTTTGCATTTTCGCACTCTGATATTTTGTTCAAAGTGTTGTTGTCTATGGCTTTATAGATGTGCCTCATGCAATGGTTGTCCAGGTTGCTTCTTCTCCGATCTTCACTTGTCCACTGGCTTTCCTCCTTGTTAATCTTGATCGGTCCTTCTTTCAGAACTCGGCTCATCTCATCATCTAGTGTTATCAGATGTAGATACATCTGCTTCTTCCAACTGCTAAATGCTTCGCTGTTTAGCATTGGCGGCTTGTCGCTGTGAGTCATGCTTCCCACCATTTTGATTACTTGAGTGCTGAGAACCTCGCTCTGATACCACTTGTTAGGATCGGGGACGCCCTTGGAGGACCGGGGTTAATTTTCCGGTTTTAAGTAAGGGAGGCCGCTTACAACACACACACTACTTGGTGATAGTCCGGTTAAAGACTAAAACCGTTCTCAGCACTGCACAACCTGTCACAGACTCTTGAACCGGTGTTCAAGGGCGGAAGTGTCTGTTTCAGGTTGAAGCAACGTTTGCGACTTTAGATGATGTTTTAAAAAGGAGGATATATAACGAGAGTGAGTGACCGGTTTTGAAAGTATGATTGGTTTGCGGTTTTATGGTAAGATAGCGGGAAAAGAAAGCGAAATGAAAGAATACAAGACACGGAAATTTGTTTATGGATGTTCGGAGCAAACCCTCCTACGTCACCCCTTCTTCTCAGGTTATGAGAAGGATTTCCACTAACTCTTTAGAGTTACAATTTACACTTCCGGTCGAGCCCAACTTCGCTACTCGCCGGTTACACCAAACTCACACTTTGATGTAATACAATACAACACGATAATCACACACAACGATTTCCGGTTTTAGGCAAACCGACTTTAGAATGTAAAGCTTTATCTCTCTAGAATTGAATGCTTTATGACTTTCACAATTTCAACTACTCAATTTCTCGTATTCACTGCTGCTTTTAATGAGGACGTTTGATCTTCCTTTTATAGCTGAAAGTAGCTAACGGCTACTTTCTTCTCTCTCTTGCGGATTGGTTGATCATAAGCACGCCTATCTGCAGGAGGATTTCTTGCACGCTTCAACTTCCTTAACACCTGGCATTCATGCAGGTGACTCTGAGCAGATGATGACATAACCGGTTTTCAGATTGATACACGTGTTGAGCATCCGCTTCCGGTCGTCAGCATCGGATCACCAAGGCATCATTGCTTTCCTCCCATGCTTCTGATCGGATCCGATCTTCTTTTATCTTTTCGAGACACGTTTCCTCCGTCACAGTACGTCACTCTTGAGATTTGAATCTTCTGACTTTTGATCTGTACTTTCCGGTTTCTGTGTCTTTGTGCATTATGATCCGGTTGAAGTGTATTCTTCTGTTCTTTGCTAACCGGTTGCTTGAGAAAGTGAAGCCGGTTCCTGTGATCATTTGTCTTGATAACTTGAAGCCGGTTTCTTTGATATGTTAGCAGCTGGTTATTGATGCACGATTTCCGGTTCCGGTTTGTTCAGTACCTGCACATGAAGTTTAATTTCTGTTTAGTTTGTCTGGCCGGTTCCAAAATTAATCTACTTAATTTTTCTATCAATTTCTCCCTTTTTGATTATTTAGAATAAATATTCAAAAATTGTAATGTGTGGCCGGTTTTAAGAAAATTAACTTACTTAATTTTTCTATCAATATACGTATGTTTTATTTTTGTGTTTGTGCCCCGAAATCATCTCTAAGTAATAAAAAATATTGATGTTGAAGGAGGAGAAGATGTCAGATAGTCATATACTTAAAATGTAAATAATATGATAAAAATTACGAAATATAAATTATGATATCGTAATACAAAATTCGTAATATGTTTGAATCGGTCGACTATATAAAATTTACACCAAAACGACGGTTATCCCCTTAGTGCGAACCAATGAAATTTGAGAAACACAACTTAGTTGAAAGACGATCGATGATTTTAAATTAGTTATCAAGATTATTCAAATTTCGATCATAAAATAAGAATTGTTAATACTTTTCTTTATTTTTGTATTATTTGAAAGAGTGTAACTACTTCAAACAACAATAAATGTACAATGAGCAATTTAAAATATATATATATATATACACTAAAAAAATGTCAAACAAAATCATGTATAAAAATATTTAAAATTTAATTAAATATAAAAAAAAAAATCATCTTAAAATCCAATCTCAAAAAAGTAATTTTTTTTTATATATTTCATGAAGATAGTTTAAAGATATGTATAGAGAGAAGAGAATTATTTATGGTGCCTTTCTACTTGCATATATAAATGTTTCAAATATGTTGATCAAAATAAGATTTCTAAATGATTTGATTGTACTTGTCATTATGGATAGGAAAATTTATGAATAATTCAATAAATGGATTAACATTCATAGAAATTAACTTTATAAATGAAGTGGAAAGAATTTTATTAATAAAAATTATTTAATTCTTATTAAGAATACTCTAAATTGACCATAATGTATTGTGATGTCAAAATGGTAATGAGACTATGCTAATTTTTGTTATAAAGAATAAATTATGATTTAAAAAAATAAAAAATGATTTATATTTTGATACCAAAAGTCTATGAATAAGTAAATTTAGTTCTTAAATTAAAGAGAAACTTTTGTGAAATGTAATTGAATGCTTGAGAATCCTTGTCATTAAACCAGATGAAGAAATAACACACATTGTTAGTCATAGGAATTGAGACAACTTTAAATATATAAAAATTTAACAACTTTGTTGATTATTTTGGCACATCCAAAATAAACATTATAACTACTTTAATATGAGATTTATTTGTGACTAATTAAAAGTGAGAAATAAAAATACATAAAGAGGCTTTATAAATAATTGAAGTTATGAAATATTTATTAGGTAAGATCATTGTGCAGTAACAATCCCAATAATGGTAACAAATACTTTAATAACGATATTATCATCCACCAAGAACCCTGTTGTTGGATCTCGTAGTTTAGCCAATGACATTAATTTTTGAGATCCCCAACTTGATAATGATTGGCGAAAGTGAGTACCGATCACTGCGTTGTATACAAAAACTCAGTCTCATAAAAAACTTAATTTATTTTTTTTACATTTTATTTGATAAAACCTCATTTTTGCATATTATAAACTTGGTGAAGAGGTATTTTTCAAACTTTTAATTGAGTTAATATGTGTTTATACCTTCGTAATCAAAGTTGGCCGATTTGTCCTCATTTTTTATGCAAAATTTGACATTGGCACAAACTTTAGTATCAAGCGGAAGAGTTGTTTCATCCAAACATAAAAAAGTCGAAATGCTATTCCCTTTGCCCTCCCCATTTCCATTAGGATAGATTCTGATTCTCCTGCATTCATGTAACATGAATTAATTTTTTTCAAATAACCATAACCAAATATAGTAAAAAAACCAACCATTTATAGTCGCCGCAGTTGAATGCATCAGACTCGTAGCGTTCGAGCTGAAGATTAGAAAATGATTTAACCTTCCAAACATGGGTGACAAGATTATATCTACTTTCTTCGGGCAATAAAGACAAAACATCCAACTTTCGCGATTGTTGGATTATAAAAACCTCTGCACCAAACACGCAAGTGTCTTTCACTAGGTATCCATTTGAAGAATCGTTAAAAGTATCGTGATCAATGAATTTAGCAATTCCCCATTGGCTTTTTAACGCGTGAAACCGCATCACTTTTGAATCCGGGATACTAAAATATTTATCTCTTAATTGATCATACACAAGAAAATTGAAGTAGACGTTCACTTCCCAACCGGGACCAAGGGATGAAGTTTCAACCAAGTTTAAATATATCGAAATATGATCTTTCCCTCCTTTCTCATTGTTCCCATTGGGATGGATCTGCAATTCCCTGCATAACTAACTGATAGTTTTTAGCGACGGTTCTAAATAATTAACGACGGTAATCCAAATTGAAACACTAATACCAATTGAGATTGGCTCACCATTTGTAGTTACCGACTTCAAATTTATCGGAGGTGTATTTGAGTATCGAGGATTTAGCCAATCTCGAGAATGACTCCAATTTGATAGTGTAATGAGCGGGTGGGACATCTCTTCCTATTTATGTAAAAGAAATTTCAAACAATCCTAAAAAAAAAAAGTATAAAAAGCGAAAAAAGAAACACCTTGTAAGATATCAGTGGGAAAGTCTTTAAACCTTAGACCCATGTTTTATAATCCTTGTATGGTTTTTGATCATGTAATATTGTAATGAATGAGAGAAAAATTCAATGGAAATATATATAAAGAAAGAATTTTGATCAAAGTTGAGATTACAAGTAAGGAATTACCTCTAACTCAATTATTCATTCATGATTTATTCCAACTTTTCAAAAAAAAGTTGCTTTCTTCCAACTCAATCATTCTTTGTCTCCTGATTTGAATCTCAAAAGGGGGGTTAGCATCAAAATGTTTGAACTAGACACACCAGAATAAACCCGGTTAAAAAAAAACGAAATGATCGATCCTTTACAAACATAAAAGCTCTAAATGAGCAGAATTTAACTCCAATTTTATTACTGTGACATTCAAAATTACCCACACTTAAGAGATTACAACAATCTGTATCTGCATAAATAATATGAGAAATGAACCTTATTGCAAGGAAACAAGACCATTGGGGAATTGAATCAAATCAAATCACTTAAGAAAGATACAAGTTAACTAACAGAAGCAACAGATTAAAAGTTCAAGGACTTGCATCTGAACGAGGAAAAAACTTCTCCAGCATGTTATTAGAAAGGATGCGGTTGGGATCAAGCTCTGTTCTTGCTTTGTTATACTCATCCACAGGAAAACGTTTCCTTAATCTCGCTTGTAGGATAGCAAGTTCGTCCTTGTCCTTCGGAACCTGCATGCATATATCATTATAGTTGTCACCTCCTTATCTGATAATGTTGTGAAACATAATAATAACACAAGAACAACATGGGTTAAGAATTGAAAACTAGACTCATCCAACAACAACCTGGTTTGTAAACACTTTTACCGACATATACACATTTGGAAACAGAACTTAGTAAGACACATATATTAAGAAATTTATTGTCAGTTTCTTATCTAGATCCAGAGCCAGAAACTGAAAGTGTTTAGTACCTCAATCTTGGCCCAATGTTCAAAAGCAGAATAGTGATCCCACAATTGTTTTTGAGTTAAATGCCTGTAATGGAAGAACTTCTCCGTGATATCCTTCCTCTGACGAGCATCCATTGTTGGAAGATACATGATAATCCCAACCTGGTGATCAAAATTGAATGACAAAAACAAAAAAAAAACATTACTCTTGCGCTTCGTTGCTTCGTTATTTCATAACAAAATATAGCCAAATACAACAAAAAATATATCAAAACTGTATAAATTTAAGATCCGAGATGGTTTGGGATTACCCATGAGAAAATGTCATCTTCAGCAGGGCTTGAAGCAAGACTCATGGAACTCCTGCTTCTTGTAGTCCATCGTTGTTCTATAGGTGCGGGTGCAGGAATTCCTTCTTTCTCTATAAGCTGCATTACTTCTTCAATATACTGAAGATCTTTCATGCTCGGCTTAGATAAAGTTCCAGCAGGGAAACAGGTCTCAGACACCCATTGTTGACCTCCACAATCAAAACCCAAAATTTCATCACTCCAGCCCACTCTATACCCTTCCGACTTCCTCCAGAACTCAGCCTCAGCTTGATTGACCTTTATAACATGATCTTTGCTGAGAGGATCGAGAGCAAGAAGTTTATCCCTTAGTTCAGTAAATGAAAGCTCGGTTATGTCTTGTTCGTCCTCTTCTGGAGATTTAACACCAGCCACTCCACTTCTGCAATTAACTAGTTAAACAGGTCATTAACAGAATTGAAGTATTTAAATGTAGAACTGCAATATAAACAAACACGGAGGTGTAGAAGGCTTTACCTGTACTTCTTGAGAGACTCTTGATATAAATCACGAACATGCTGTATAGCTTCATCGTTAGTATATTTCGGTTTGAACTTGGGCACACCTTTCCATTTGGAAATTGGATTACATGTAACAACAACTACAGCATCTGTATATGGTATATAAAGGTATTTAACATGCTTGTTCTCCGACAAATAATTCCTGCAACATTCAATAAACATACAAATTCAATCTTAAAAACACCCCAATTAACATACTCATTTTATCCATATAAAAAAAATCGATACTTGTGATTCTTCTTGATATCTTTCGTGGTGGAGATAAATGTATGTTCTACAAGCTGTTGTCTTTCGACACACTGAAGAGTGACTTCAGCAACCACACCAAGTCCACCAAGTCCACATCGAGCCAGATAAAAGAGATCTGGGTTGTTCTCTTTCGAAAGTTCTATTGTTCCTTTCGAAGGGGTAACCAATTTCATGCTGATAACCTGTTCATCGATTGGAGGTAATCTAGCTCCAGTTCCATGAGCACCCACCTAGAGATTGCAGTAGAATATAAGCACTTTCATAATGATACATTATAAAACTTATTGGCATCCTGTTCAAGCTAATTACATGAGTCTATAAACAGTGAATCAGTAAAAGCTAACCTGAACGATGCCACCAATCTGTTGTTCCCTAATAGAAGCAAAATTCTGCAATGTGATTCCATATTCTTTAATAGAATCCACCAATTGTTGTACACGAATACCAGCTTGAACCCTAACAATCTTCTTCTCCTTATCAACCTCCAAAACCTTATCCATAAGACCCAAGTTAACCATTCCAGCCCTAGTCAGACCAATCCCATTTGGGGAAAGACCAGAACCCACAGGACGAATCTTCTGTTTCTTCTCATTAGCGTCCTTCACGAATGCTTCCAACTCTTGAAGACTCTCCGGCTGAAGAAAAACCCGGGTTTGGACCTCATGGGTACCACTCCAATTGGAAACAGTATGAAGATCATCGGGAAGAGGAGCGTAGCGAAAGAGCTGGGCTTTCTTGTGTTTGGCGTTTTCGGGGAAGGGGAATGAATAGTAGGTGCCAATGCCGCAGCCTAGTAAGAGAATCGAATAGCCGATGTATTTACGAATCTCCGATTCTGGCGATGATGCTGGCGGTGGAGATGATGAGCAGAAAGGGCGAGTGAGATTTGAGATGGAATTGGGACGTGAAAATGTGGGGTTTTGGTAGTAATGGTGATTGCGAAGGATTGATTGAAGTGATCGCTTCATATTTGAAGATCGATACATTTTATTTTGAGCTTTCGACAAATGTAGGAGGAGGGTTCAGAACACTCAGGATTTTAAGAGAGAGATGGACAAGAACAAGAACAAGCACAATGAATGAACAATTGAAAATAATTTATTTTTAATCAAATTTTGTAAAATGTTATATCATTTATATTATATAACAAAATAATTAAGTTATATCAAATTCAAATATTGATAAGGTATTGGTTTAGATTTGAGAGTTCGTTGTTAATTCAGAAATGATATATTATTAAATGTTAGAAAGAATAAAAAAAAATACCATAGAACCACATAAAAGAGGTAAATGAAAGAAATTGGCTGATGCAGCGTGCGTGGCTAGGATGAACCTTTATCAAGATTCGTTGATTCTTACGAATACCGAAAGTTGATAGATATTGAGGAAACCTCGTTTTCTGATTAATAATCTTCCCATCACAAAGTGTTTTAAGATTCTTTAAATACTCAAACCCTAGCTTGCAAAAGAAATAAACAACTTTTAATAAATTGCAAAAAACACCCGAAACTAATAAAAATGCGATTTTGAGCCCCTAAACGTCGTCAGATGGCCTTAAACCATCATACCTCATGGCAAAGCCATGACTTCTTCACAGCACCACGTTTCCGCCCGAAAAACACTAGGCAATCGTCGAAATCTGACACTTGCGAGATATTTTCGGATGCTGCAACTTTCGCATAAACGCCTCTTCGACTCGCACCGCATCATTCCCCCCAGAGTAGAAAAGATTCGTTCTCGAATCTGGAACCGCATCATCCTCATCAGAAGAAGACTCACCCACAAAAGGAACAAGATGCTTCACATTGAACACATCAGAGGTACGCACATGGCTGGGAAGGCGTAAACGATAAGCATTGGGGTTGATCTTCTCCACAATCTCAACAGGACCAATCTTCTTAGCAGCAAGCTTACTATATTCATGAGCTGGAAAACGATCCTTAGTCAGAATAGCCCACACAAAGTCACCAACTTCAAAATCAACAGCACGCCTTCTCGAATCAGTCTTCTCCTTGTACTTGGCAGTAACAGCAATCAAGCGGTCATGAGTGGTCTGATGAACCTGAGCCAACTGACCAACAAAATCCGCAGCAGTGGAATGAGGACGCACCTTGCTGGGCAGCGCTAACAAATCAAGAGGAGCACGCGGAGACAGCCCGTAAATCACATGAAAAGGACTGAAACCAGTGGAGCGATTAACAGCATGATTGTGAGCAAACTCGGCCTGAGGCAGCTTCAGATCCCAAGCCTTAGGATGATCCCCAACTAAACTGCGCAGAAGGTTCCCCAAAGACCTATTAACAACTTCAGTTTGGCCATCAGTTTGCGGGTGATAGGCACTGCTAAAATTCAGCTGAGTATTAACCAAACGCCAAAGACTCCTCCAAAAGTGACTCACAAAGCGAGTGTCCCGATCAGAAACTATGGAGGCAGGAAGTCCATGAAGGCGATACACATCCCTGAAATAAAGCTGTGCAACAGCCACAGCATCAGAGGTTTTCTTGCAGGGAATGAAATGAACCATCTTCGAGAATCGGTCAACCACCACAAAAATCGAATCAGAACCACGCTGGGTACGTGGCAGCCCAAGGACAAAATCCATACTGACATCAGACCATGGTTGAGTGGGAATAGGCAGAGGCAAGTATAACCCGGCATTAGTCGAAGCGCCCTTAGCCAACTGACAAACACGACAGCGAGCAACAAAACGCCCCACCTCTTTGCGCATCGAAGGCCAGAAATAAGAAGCTGCAAGAAGCTGAAAGGTACGATCACGCCCAACATGGCCTTCTTTGTGGAGTTCCTGAATCATCCTCAAACGCAGGCTGCAATCTGGAATGCACAGCTGCACACCGCGGAAAAGGAACCCATCCTCCAAGACAAAGTCCCTCGAATCCCCATGTTGGATGCGAATGAGGACCTGAGAAAAGAAAGGATCATCACGATAGAGGTCCACAAACGAATCAAAGCCGGGTACATGGACACGCATCTCCGCCAACAGCCCATGACGACGACTCAAAGCATCATCCACGCGATTAGACACACCAGCCTTGTGTTTAATCACAAAAGTAAACTGCTGTAAATAAGAGACCCACGAAGCATGACGATGAGAAATCTTGTCCTGACCACCAAGATGCTTGAGGGAATCATGATCCGTATATAAGACAAACTCCCGCTGAAATAAATAATGATGCCAGTGTTTGACTGCCTGGACAATAGCATAGAACTCAATATCATAGGTACTGAAACGAAGTTTAGCGCTAGACAGTTTCTCACTAAAATAAGCAACAGGACGCCCAGATTGGCTAAGTACAGCCCCAATACCCAATTTCGAAGCATCACAATGTAGTTCAAATGGCTGGGAAAAATCAGGAAGAACCAAAATAGGGGCTGAAGTGAGTCGGTGCTTGATCTCAACAAAGGCAGCCTCGGCATCATCCGTCCAGAAGAACTTAACCCCCTTCATACAATCAGTGATAGGAGCCGTAACACTGCTGAAGCGAGGAATAAAACGCCGATAGAAGGAAGCCAAGCCATGAAAACTGCGAACTTCAGTGATCGAAGAGGGGCGGGGCCACTGATTGACAGCCAGTACCTTACTCGGGTCCACTTTTAGGCCCTCCCGAGACACCACATAACCGAGGAACTAGGTAGAATCAGTAAGAAATGTGCACTTTGAGGAAGCAGCATAGAACTTGTCACGCCGGAGAATAGATAACACCTCACGAAGATGGGAGAGGTGTGCTACCTCGCTGTCACTGTAAATCAAGATGTCGTCGAAGTAAACGACTACAAACTTCCCAATGAAAGGGCGAAGAGCCTGGTTCATCACACGCATAAAGGTGCTAGGAGCATTCGACAGACCAAACGGCATAACCAGCCACTCATATAAGCCCTCACGAGTCTTAAAGGCAGTCTTCCACTCATCACCCAAGCGAATACGAATCTGATGGTATCCACTCTTGAGATCCAGTTTGCTAAACACAGAAGCACCACCCAACTGATCCAACAAGTCATCCAACCGGGGAATAGGAAACCGATAACGCACTGTAATCTTGTTGATAGCACGACTATCAATGCACATACGCCAAGACCCATCCTTTTTTGGGGTAAGAAGGGCCGGGACAGCACAGGGACTAAGGCTCTCTCGAATGTGTCCCTTAGCCAGCAAGTCCTCCACCTGTCTACGCAACTCTTCATGTTCTTTAGGACTCATGCGGTAATGAGGACGGTTGGGTAGGGCAGCACCTGGAACCAAGTCAATGTGATGCTGGATATCACGCAAAGGAGGCAAGGCACAAGGCAGATTCTCAGGAAAAACATCTGCAAACTCCTGTAACAGCGGCTGCATTGGAATAGGCATCTCAGAACTAGCACCACAGGTAATCAGCGAACAAAATAGAGCAAACACCATGCCAGATTCGACCATGGCGGTCTGAAAAGGACCCCGAGACAACAAGGTGGCAGGGGGGACGCATGATGAGTGGGGGCAGCACCCTTCTTGGGCTGATTTGGCATCAACACAATCTTGGTACCATGAAATAAGAACGTGTAGGTATTAGCACGCCCATCATGTATAACAGAATGATCAAACTGCCAAGGGCGACCAAGTAAAAGGTGACAAGCATCCATAGGAACCACATCACAATATACAGCATCACGATAATGGGAACCAATGGAAAAATTAACAAGTACGCGCTTGGAAACTGTAACACCCGTACCTTGACTCAGCCAGGACAGGCGATAAGGCTTGGGGTGAGGTTTAGTGGACAGACCCAGCTTCGAAACTGCAACCTCAGAAATCACATTCTCACAACTCCCAGCATCAATGATGAAGGTGCAAACTTTGCCACCGATGGTACAAGTGGAATGGAACAGATTATTGCGTAACCACTCGTTGTTAGGAGCACGAGGGGTTAAACATGATCGACGAATCACCAAAAGGGGGGCAACATCACCAGAAACATACTCCTCCGCTGCCTCATCATCATAAACATCATACACTGGGGCTGAATCTGAAGGAAGAGCAGAGTCAGGATCATCCACCTCAGTAAAAAGACCACGATTGGTGGACTTTGGGTTGCGACACTCTGCTTGGCGATGGCCAACTTCACCACAATTGAAACAACGCAAGCCACCGGGACGTCCCTGCGGGGGGCTGTAGTGCCGCGAGGGGGGGCTGGGGTGGGATGGGCCGGCTGGGAAGAAGAATCAATGCCACTAGTGGGGACAACCTGTTTTCCAAAGCTACCCGAACCGCGCCTGGCTAGCTGTTTCTCAGCCTGTGAAGCACGCTGATGTGCCTCAGAAACAGTCAAGGGATCAAACATTTTCAAAATATCCTGCAACTGGAGGCGAAGGCCACCAATATAGCGAGAAACCAACTAGAGAGGGGACTCAGACAGGTCAACACGAGCCACAAAGGTGTAAAACTCAGTGGAATAGTCATCCACGGAACGAGAACCCTGACGAAGATTCTGGAACCGCTGGTACAGGTTACGTTCGTAATTATATGGTAGAAACGCAGCCCTAATATGCTTCCTGAATTTGTCCCAATTCGTGAGCTTTGCCTTACCATGACGAACACGTGTCTGTTTCAACTGCTGCCACCATGCTTGTGCACGATCATGTAAGCGGATCGTAACAAGGGGTACACGACGATCTGCAGGAACTTCCTTGAAATCCAGAATCTCTTCAACCTGAGAAAGCCAATCAATAAACTCTTCCGGTGGTAGACTACCATCGAACTTAGGGATGTCCACCCTGAAAGCCTGCTCCCAGCGATGATTGGGGCGTTCAGGGGATCGATTCCGAAGACCACCGAGAGGGTTTTCATCTGTCACCGTAACATCATCTTCAGGGTGGTGCATGTGCATAGATGCATCCATCCGTTGCGTCAACCATTCAACCTGCCGCCTCAAATCGTCGTTATCACGGCGAAACTCAGCGTTTTCACGTCGCAACTCAGCAAGGTCACCATCATCAGCACCAGGGGTAGGGTTGCGCGGCTGTCTTCGGGGCGGCATACCTTAGGGTCGACTAGAAACTGATACCAACTGATGCAGCGTGCGTGGCTAGGATGAACCTTTATCAAGATTCATTGATTCTTACGAATACCGAAAGTTGATAGATATTGAGGAAACCTCGTTTTCTGATTAATAATCTTCCCATCACAAAGTGTTTTAAGATTCTTTAAATACTCAAACCCTAGTTTGCAAAAGAAATAAACAACTTTTAATAAATTGCAAAAAACACCCGAAACTAATAAAAATGCGATTTTGAGCCCCTAAACGTCGTCAGATGGCCTTAAACCATCATACCTCATGGCAAAGACATGACTTCTTCACAGCACCACGTTTCCGCCCGAAAAACACTAGGCAATCGTCGAAATCTGACACTTGCGAGATATTTTCGGATGCTGCAACTTTCGCATAAATGCCTCTTCGACTCGCACCGCATCATTGGCTCGGTAGAAAGTTAGTACGATCTCGTTCGTTGGTCTTAGTGAGTCAAGTTTGACCTCGTTTAAAAGCTTGAAATGTTAAATGAGCCAAACTAGAGTTTTAGATATTCGCCGGCTCGTGGACATGTTCGTTTAGAGACTCATGAAAATATTATTTAGAGGCTCGTTTATAAACTCGTGAGTATGTTCGTTTATAGACTTCGTTTAATAATAATTAATATTTAATATAAAAAAAGTGGAGATCTTATCCTAATGTGAAACATTGAAACCTTCTTATAGATTACAAACAAGCTTTTGAACGAGTTCTTAACGTAAACGAGAACTCGAGTAGGTCGTAAATTTAACTTAAAAAAAATTGAGCTTTAATATAAAAGTTTAAAACGAGCTCTAGTCAGAATATATGATAATCGAACCAATTTCAAAATTAGACTTACTCATTTATAACCTTTCCCATTATTATAGATTGTGAATTCAAGGCCTCACATTTATCATCTCAACCACTATTTTTATTATTTGGCCTAGGTCATTATTGTCAAAAGCGGGCACACATTGTACTTAGGTAAAATACTTCAATGTTTCCGCCCGCCCTTTATCTAAATAATTTAAAAGTGAATTCTATTTATACTATTTTAAATAAATAACTAATTTATACTATTATAATTAATATTTCTATAAAAAAAATATTAATTTATTTAAAATATATATTTATTAATTAAATATATAAGTAATATATTATATATATTAGAGGAAAAATTGAGAATAAATATATTAATTTATTTGAAATATATATTTATTAATTAAATATATATAACTAATATTAAATAAATTGAAATATAAAATATTTTTATAATTTAAAATATATTATAATATTAAAAATATTACCAGAATAAATTTGAGAATATATAACTAATATTCCTATATTATAGGAAAATTTGATAATATATAACTAATATTTCTATATTATAATAAAATATAAAATATTTTTATAATTTAAAATATATTATAATATTATTATAATTTAATATATAATTAATATTCGTAAAATTTTAGAATATATATTTATTTAATGTTATTATAATATTACTTAAAAAAATAGTAAGAAAAAATATTATAATTAAATATATAACTAATATTCCTATATTATAGAGTATATTATATTATATAATTAATGACTGCCCTCTTTTTGTTTTTATCTACAATGCAAAAAAATGAAAAAAAAAACAATGACCTACCATTTTTCACGCTGTCAGATGCGGGCAGATCATGCGCTGGAGATGCTTTTAGCCATATTCAATTATTTGGGTCTAATGGTCTATTTGGACTCTTTGGACTGATTATTTGTATAAATGCCCACTCATAAATTTAAATGTTTGAATGATAAAATATTAATAAATATATATTTCATAATATTATTTATTTAAATAAATATAAAAATAAGATCCTAAAACAAAAATTACTTTAAAATAATTTATTATATATTTTTAGTTCAATCACAACTTCAAAAATATTTTCAAAAGAGATAATTAATAATAATAATGTCTCTTAAATTATCTTTTATATTAAGTACCTTCTTCAATAACTAATAAAATTTTAAATTTTGTATTTAAAAAATAATTATAAATTTTAATTCAAACATAATATAACTCAAATGAATTTTGAGATTTGAGTTTTTATTTATAAAAAAATAATTCTAATTAAATTCAAAAGAAAGTTATATATAAAAATTAATTAGTAAATAATACACTATAACCTATACAAAATAAAAATAATTTATTGATAATCTAGATGTTAAATTGTATAAATAATTTACAAAAATAAAACTCACAATAGAAAAGACAAATGATCATTCAATTTGTCGAAAATTCCTCGAAAAATGAACTCATTTAAGTTCATGAACAACGAGTGTTGAAATAGAGCAAGCTCAACGAACCTATAAAACAGCGTCGGAAAAATCTATACCAAATATTATAAATGAAAGTTAAAATTATCCTTAACCGAGTGTTGGTAACTGGTAATCAACGCTAAAAAATGTCATATCAAAGTGAAAATGAACCATCTCCATATATAACCAAAAAAAAAATCATACAAATAATGAGAGGAAAGTCCTTCGTATGAAAGAATAAATTCCAAAACTCTTTATTAAGAAAATAAAAAATAACTTTCAATCCAAAATTTTCGTCTTTTTTGCTACTAAAAAATGAACAAATACAAACTCAAAAAAAATATCACCAACACAATCAAACAGTATACCGACGAATAGAACCACCAACTATCCAAAAATATTATTTAGAGTATACAAATTTAAGAAAAAAAAATCGATTCGGCTAAACCAGATATCAAATGGATAATTTTTTTTTATTAATATATACATATTTATAAATACAAAAACTAGTTTTATTTAAAACTAGCATTTAGCCCGTACATTTGCACGATTATTAATATAAAAATCGTGAAAAAAAATTACGGATAACATTTTTTATTTTATTTTTAACCGTTTTAAGTTTATGGGTGGGTCAACCCACAATCCGACCCAAGTATCCATTTACTCAACACCTATATAGATTAGTTACTTAAAAAGTTGAACTTATATTAATATTAAAACGTCCCGCGTTTATCAAATTTGGTGTTGAATTTAAATTATAAATTCTTTGTAGCCTAGTTGGTTAAAGAGTTGTACTTGTTTTGTTAGGTTGCAAGTTCGAAACATACTTCTAACATTTTTAATTTTATTTTTAATCGTTTTAAATTTAAAAACGGGTCAACCCACAATCCGACCCAAGTATCCAAATTAACCACAGCTCTCGACCCGGCAATCCGGACACTTTAAAAATTAAGCATCATTATATATATATAGATTACTAAAAAGATAAATGAATCGTCACAAACGGAGTCATGAGTCGTCGTCGTCGGCGAAAAGTAAACGACCGACGACTGAAAGTCCAAGTCTCCATACACACTGTAAACCCTAACAATGAAGAAAAAATGAACCAGATAGATTTCCATTCATATATATTCCAAGCAGCTGCAGAAACTGAAATCCTAAAGAAGACATGGCTGATTCCGTCTTCAATCGCTACATGATCATCAACTTTCATCTCTTTTCAGCTATTCTACTGTCGATTTGGATGCTTCCATCGACGGTCAGAGGAAATTCGGAAGGGGATGCTCTGTACACGCTTCGCCGAAGTCTGTCCGATCCGAACAACGTTCTACAAAGCTGGGATCCCAATCTTGTTACTCCTTGTACTTGGTTTCATATCACTTGCAATCAAGACAGACGTGTCACGCGAGTGTATTGTCTCTATTTCTCCTTTCCTTTTGCATATATTTTTGTGTTACTTTGCCGATTTTGCTTAATTTTGATGTCAAAAGATGATGATCAGTTGGGTTTTTGTGGGTTGATATCCTTTTGTTCGATCTTTTTTTATTTTAGTTTACATACATATTCAGACATGGGATGTATTGAATGAAACTTTTGATAGTTATGATTGATGATTGGTGATAGTTTATCATCAAAGCATAATGGGTGGAATGATCAGTAATATGCACCAGACATACAAGGATTCACAAATGAATCAGTAGCTAAAGATTGTGTTTTTTTTATTATTTATGTGCAAAGATGAATGTTCTTATACTAATGGATGCAGTAGAGAATGGATGTAAAATGGTGAAGGGAATAGAGTGTATGACATGAAGGATAGGAAGAAGAAAACTGTTTTCCATGTCAATAGATTGTTAATATTCACTTGTGTATATATTCTTTGTACTGTTCTACTCCTTTGGATTTTCTCATGCTGCAACATTTGTAAGATATTCACGAATTCATCAAAATGCTTATTCGGAGAACTTCTAGTTCTATCATCTATGTAGGATTTTGAGTACCTTATTGTTTCTTGTTAATGTTTTTCAGGGATCTAGGCAATACAAACTTGTCTGGCCATCTTGTTCCTGAACTTGGAAAGCTTGAACACTTGCAATACTTGTGAGTTGCTTTTTGTACTGGTGTGCATATATATAGATCAAAGAAAATAAAATTCAAACAACTTATTAAATTCATATTGAAACTTCAAATCACCCATGGAACTCTTATTGGGCTCATTTCATCCTTCAAGTTCAAATAATAAGCTAGAGTGTGAGACTAAAGCGAGAGAACTCATAAATAAGCCTTCAAAAGTGTTCGCCAATTTTGAAATCCGCCCTAAACTATGAAATTGTTTCGTTATGAACTATTTCTAATTGATAATTTTTAATGTGATCTTTTATGTGCAAACCTTCAGCTACATAGGACCATTTTTGTTGAATAGATCAATTTTCTTGTAACGTCCACACCTGTTTAACTTGAACAAAAACAGAAGGGTTTAGTAAGCGAAAATGGTCATATGTGTAAAATTTGAACTGAAAAAATCACGTTTTTTCATATTTTAAGGGCTTAATTATGAGTTTACTTGCCTATTAATTAATTTTGATGAGCTAATTGAGCCTAATAAAAAGACTGGTGAATAATGCTTCAAGTTCAATGAATTGAATTTTCATCCTACCTCAAATAGCTTCATAGATAGTTGATTAAAACAAACATTGCAGTCCTCTGGTTGTAGAGCTTCATGGTATGTAACTTACTGAGTTATAAACCTCTTTTGTATAATGCAGGGAGCTTTATAAAAATAACATACAAGGTTCCATTCCCAAAGAACTTGGCAATTTGAAGAACTTAATTAGCTTGGATCTGTATGGCAACAACATTTCAGGAACAATCCCTCCCTCATTAGGGAAGTTGAAGTCTCTTGTTTTCTTGTATGTATCTCAATTGTTTTCATCTATGAGGTTTCTTCCAATAAGATGGGGATGATAGAATTCCAATTCACCATTATTTATTTTTTTGCATGTAAAATGTAAGGCGACTTAATGATAATCAGCTAACTGGCCCAATTCCAAGGGAGCTTGTTGGTATTTCTATGCTGAAAGTTGTGTGAGTACTCCTTAACATAACATTTTGGTTCCACTTTTATGATGATGGGTGATCATGGGACTGACTTAAGAAATGATGTTGTTTTCTCAGCGATGTCTCAAACAAC
Source organism: Impatiens glandulifera (assembly GCF_907164915.1). Classification (NCBI taxonomy): domain Eukaryota; kingdom Viridiplantae; phylum Streptophyta; class Magnoliopsida; order Ericales; family Balsaminaceae; genus Impatiens; species Impatiens glandulifera. The sequence continues at coordinate 6,615,021 of NC_061865.1, read as the reverse complement.
AATCTTTGTGGAACAATCCCTACTGTTGGCCCCTTTGAGCACATTCCAATAAACAGGTAAGAACATATTTCTTCTGGACACACATTTATATCTAAATTTGGAATCTGATGCCATGAAATGTTCATGAAATTGCACTTTTTTCCCCAATCCTATACAGAACTTTCGCAAATCTTTTCGCAAATCTTTTCGCTTATTTATTGATGACCTAGTCCTCCTACAAGAATATATTTCTACTTCAATAATGACATACCCATTTGGAAACACTTTTTTTTGTATAAGATATCTGGACGTGGATTCAGAATTCAGTTCCAGATGGACCTACCACCTACACCATCCCGAGCCATATAATTTGTTGTCTAAGCTTTAAAATGCGACTCATTTGATAATTTATCTCCCCTTTCAGCTTTGATAACAATCCGAGACTAGAAGGCCCGGAGTTGCTAGGACTTGCAAGTTACAAGACAAACTGTTCTTGAACAGATCGGTGATTTATGTTTGGAAAAGTGGTGGTTCCCTTTCCTAGTGAAGAAGAAGAATAAGAATAAGATAAATGATTTGGTGCTTATTAATGGTTAAAAGTGTGTAACATAAGTTGCTCTTATTATCTGTCATTAGTGTTTTACATACTTGAATCTCATGTTCATGTCGAATAAATGACTTCGTTTGAGAATACTGTCCATCTGATTTCGTATCCGAACAATTGGATCATGTTTGAAAACCGCATTACCTAATGTTATTATAGTTCTTCACTACAATTTGGATCAAGCTACCTTTTTTGCCCTTATAGCTAAATGTCACTCCATTTTGTATCTCTATCTTTACTTTCATGACTACATTTCAAGTTAGGATCTTCTTAGTTCTTAGTGAGATCTCTTATGCTCTTTTCAGTTGGTCTCTCGGGCGGGAGAATTTGAAAAAGAATGACGTGGCGCAATTTGATTGGCTGTAAAAACAATAAATTTTCTCTCTTTATTATTTTTTCAACTTGTGATGTAGTGATACGTCATTATAATAGTATGAAATGGTTCAAATTAAAAATAATAATAATAAATTGTAAAACGAACTTATTGTTAAAAAAATCAGTTCTAAATTAGTCGGGTTTGGTACTTGAACTGATAATTTCAGGTCACATAGATACTCGATTTTTCGATAACCCGAAAATTTGGCATGCTTAAAGATTCATTGTTTCAAACTTTTTATGTGCTTAAAGATATAAATTTTTGCTTAATATTTATAAGTTGAAGGTTCTATTATAAAATGAATAAATATTATGGGCAATATTATGATAATTAAAAAGATGAGAGTTATGTTTGGTTAAATATTCTCATCATCAAAAACACAGGAAAAATTAAACAATAATGAATGCATGCACAGTCCCCACTCGTCGCCGGTGTGGGACTTCGAAGAAAGCTGAAAGACCATCCATTGTTCATCTATTCACTTTGATTCATCTTGTTCGTACTTCGGATCTACAATCTCTCTCTACTTGAAATTGATTCAGAATGCACACTTTCTGATTTCTGTAGGGTTTTAAACGATTAATTCTACTTTCTTTGTTTTTCTACAGTGTTTGATTGAACAAATCACTCAACAGGATGATGATGATGTGATTCATGTGAATTTGCTTGAGTTATGATGGAACAAGGTTTAGGATCTGAGTCAATACCTACATCTGCAACTCTAGATAAATCTCGAATCTTTAATGTCAAGCCATTGCGTTGTCTTGAGCCAATGTTTCCTTCATCATCTTCTGGTACATCTTCATTTTCATCTCCCCAATCTGCTTCATTTGTATGTACCCCTCCAACTGGACCTTTTCCACCTGGAGTTACATCGTTTTTTCCATTCATTTCTCACAATGGGTCTGTTAGTCAAGACTGGCCTCATTCTGTAAATGGAAATGGTTACATGATGAATAAATGTAATCAGAATATGGGTAGTTCAAAAGGGGAGAGTACTCGGAAAAAGATGAGAAACTCTGAAGATGGTGATGGAGATGGAGATGATATTGATGCTGATATTGAGATGGTTGCTAACAGTTTCTTGTCATCATATGATCTTATGAGGTTTGATTCCTCGTCGCAAGCTGAAGGGGACAAGGAATCAGTTAATTTTGTCCTTATGATGTTTGATTTACTGAGGAGAAAGATTATCCAACATGAAGATTCTAAAGGAGGTACGTCGTCGATAATCGCGAGGAATGCTAACCTTAAGGCTGGTGCATTCTTGTTGAATAGAGGAATCAGAACGAATACCCAAAAGAAGATTGGAGCTGTCTCAGGAATTGAAGTTGGGGATATTTTCTTTTTCAGGATGGAACTTTGTGTGGTGGGAATGCATGCTCCTCCAATGGCTGGGATTGATTACATGAGTATGAAGATAGTTTCCGACGAAGAATCTGTTGCTGTTGGTATTGTCTCGTCTGGAGGATACGAGGATAATGATGATGATGATGATAACGGAGAAATCTTGATTTACAGTGGTCAAGGTGGGAACATGAATAGGAAAGACAAAGATGTAACTATAAGCGATCAGAAACTCATAAAAGGTAATCTTGCTTTGGAGAAGAGCTTGCATAAAGGTAACGATATACGAGTAATTCGTGGTATGAAGGATCTTGCCCATCCAACTGGGAAGGTGTATTTCTATGATGGTCTTTACAGAGTTCAGGAATCCTGGGTGGAGAAAGGTAAAGCAGGATACAATAATTTCAAGTATAAACTTGGTAGAGTACCTGGTCAGCCTCAGGCTTTTACATTGTGGAAATCGATTCAGCGTTGGAAGGAAAGTATTTCTTCGAGAAATGGGGTTATCCTGACAGATCTTACGTTTGGGGCTGAAAATCTTCCTGTTTGTGTTGTAAACGAAGTTGATAACGAAAAAAATCCTGCTTCTTTCACTTACAGTACCAGTCTCAAGAATGTTAAACCAATTAATTCGTGTAAAAGCTGCAGTTGCAGAGGTGGATGTCAACCGGGCAATTTAAACTGCTGTTGTGTTCATAAAAATGAAGGTTCACTTAGTTATTCGAGTTTGGGAGTTGCATTAAGTTCAAATTCATTGATATATGAATGTGGTTCCTCTTGCTTATGTCCTCTTAACTGTCGCAATAGAATTTCTCAGGCTGGATTGAAAGTTCAGTTGGAGGTGTTTAAGACGAAGAACAAAGGTTGGGGGGTTAGGTCATGGGATCCTATTCGAGCTGGAGCTTTTATATGTGAATATGCAGGGGAAATTGTTGAGAAATCTAATGATGATGATGACTATGTTTTTGATATGTCGCGTACTTATAAGTCGAATGGATATGTTAAAGTACCATATCCGGTGGTTATTAGCTCGAGAAAAATTGGGAATGTAGGTCGGTTTATGAATCATAGTTGTGATCCTAATGTTTATTGGCTTCCGATTTCGCGTGGAAATAATGATAATGAATCCGATATCCATATTGGTTTATTTGCAATTAGAAATATTGCTCCCATGAATGAATTGAGTTTTGATTATGGTATACCATTTGAATCTGGTAAAGAGAAAAAAAGGAAGAAATGTTTATGTGGATCATTACATAGTTGCAGAGGTTACTATTTCTAATCAAGTAAGTCATTTTTTATAACTGCTGAATTATAATCATTTCTAATGTTTATGATTTTCAACTAAACCTTCTTCACAAAACAAGGTTTGAAGATTAATTAATTGCTTATTCTTTTGTCAGGTGGATGGATCTTCTTCATTAGGGTTTCAATATTGAAGGTGTGTACTTGCTTAATTTATTTTTGTCTTTCTTTGTTCTTCATTGTAATAGTAAACCTTTAAGAAGTGGGTAGTTCTAGTAATTTAGTGTTGTTATGGTTTGTTTAATTTTCTTTTTTACTTTTCTAGAAATTAAAAAGTAAAATAACTAAGAAATAAATGATTTCATTAATATAAATAAGAAAAAAACATGTCTTTATTTATTTATTAGTAACAAAACATTGCACCTTTTACAAAGCATGCATAAGTTTGTTCAATCAAATTGAAGAATTTCAATTGACCCTTTCTCTGTTGGGCAGCAGCAACTGATCTTATCTTGATCTCGAAATTTTCTATCATCATCATCCACCATTGTTGAATTATCATATCCATTAGTTAGGCCTGCATCCCACCCAAGTTAATCATTTATAAATAATCGAGCTTTAACCTAAAATACATACATAACAATGATATTTAATTGTAGCAGTAGTAGTGTCTCAGCTGCTGCTCCATCTCATCATCCATGTCAATGATATTAATTGTAGCTTTAACAATTCATATATATTTTCTCTTGTTTCTCATCAACGAATTCAGTTTGAGCTTGCAAATGGCTCAGGGTTAGTCTTTGCTGCCAATGATTTTGTTGCAACTTCAGCAGCAGAAAGTGTTCCAATCTCCTGCAGCAGTTGCAATTGTATTTTGATCTGGGCTCTGTCAAATATCAAATACCATCCGATCAATCATCAATCAAACTATCAATGAAAGGAGGAAAAAAAACAAGAAACTTACTTGAGTCATGAAAAGGACTCTTGAAGTATGTTCATTTAGTTCATTCAAGCCCAGAGCAATGTGCTGCCCATCAGGAGCCCACTTGACACTGGTCACAGGGCCACATTCATCATCAATCGTGACTAGCTCAGAGGTTGATCAGTCGGTTGCATCCAAGAGATAGACTGTGGAACCAAGGGCAATGGCAAGAACATTGGCACTGCCCCAGTCCAGCAAGTTCAGATAAAAATCATCAACCATGTCTGTCTGGAGCATCTAGTGTTCTTTCAGATGTCTACACAAATCAAATCAATTTGACCAGTTCTGTTTGATATTTGGTTTGGTCTGAATAATGTCGATTTAAATTTAAACGGTTTGGTCTTTCTACCTACACCTTTAGTTTTATCAAATAAGTTATAAAACTTGGTATGACATTTTTTTTAAAATTGTATTATCATCATCATCCTTGTTTTCAGATTTGTCTCTTTATTTCTCTTTCCTTCTCTCTGTTTCGTTCAAGATACTTCTCTTTCCTTCTTCCTTTCATATTTAAACCTATTTCAATGGTATGTGATTTTTTCATTTTTCTGAATTTTGATTCAAATGAGATCACATTTGTACATATACATTTTCTATAGTGTTAGGAAAGTACTATCATGCAATAAGTTCTCATATTGATGGATCTACTATTGACTTTTGGGAACCAAACAAGGACCAATAATAACAATATTTTGATTTTAAACTTCATTATTGATGTCAAAAGTAGGATTAAAGCCTCGAAAAGAAAGATGATCAAAGATCATATGATTCAAGGCTCAAACTAACTAAAATCATTGGCTAATCTTCCACTACATACAATTATACTAAGACAACTTCTGCATCATCTTAAACACAGATCACTACCTGCTTCTTTCCAACACCAGTTTACAACATCCAAAAGCTTCTTCAATTCTTCCATGCAAAAAATACTCTCTTTCCAATAAATAATCCCAAATCAACAAACCCATATGATAGAATTTCCAACCTGATAGTATAAGATGATCATAATGATGAAAAAGACGCTACAAATCGAAAAAAACATGGAAGAAGTAAAATGTAGTTCCACATGGTCAAAATAATCCATGTAAATTACAACACTTGATAGCAAGAGGAACAAATCTATATAGCTTCAATTACTGGTACCAAACAAACATTATAGGGTGTCAAGCTCTATATGTTAAACCAAATGAATGTAAACAAACGGAGGAGTCACCGTTCCAAAGCAAGATATAGAAGAAAGTGTAGTTGCTCAACTGTTCTCCATGAATGTAAACAAACGGAGGAGATATGGAAAGAAAGAACAACACAGATTCATATAGCTTCAAGGGAACGAATCAATCGAGAACTGAAAAAAATCTCGACGATCAGATAAAGAAGCTTAACTATATAAACAAAGAGGTAGATCAGATACAAGGAAACATCTGACTTTTTTTTATCAAATTTTCAACTAAAATAAGTTACATGAGATTGTGAAACTAAAATTAACATAATAATACTATGTTTATTTGACTATTGATTAAAGTCAAAATTTGACATAAAATATCCTTAAATAAGTAAGCAATTAAAAAAATTGATCATCCGTAGAATTTTGATAAAGTAAAGAATTCTCACCCAAAACACAACATGATAATACCAAAAAATATGTTTTATCTTTCCATCATCTTTTCAAATTCAAACAACTTTTCCATCCTCCAAATCACAGAATCAATCGCATACAGCTATTCCCAACACCTATATAAAACATTCAAAAGCTTCTTCAATTCTTCCATGCAGATAAATGACAATATAATTCCAAATTCACAAACCCATATGATAGAACTTCCAACATTGTATAAGATGGTCATAATGATAAAAAAGACACTACAAATCGAAATGAAACAAGGAAGAAGTAAAACTTAGTTCCCCAACAGCCAAATGCTCATCTTTTCAAGATCAAACAACTTCTCCATCATGTTAAACACAGAATCACTCAAATCTGCTTCTCTACATCACCTGATTACAACATTCAAAACCTTCTTCAATTCTTCCATGAAGACAATACCCTCTTTCAAAATCCAATATATAATCCCAAATCCTCTCAACCCATATGATAGAATTCCCAACCTGATAGTATAAGATGATCATAATGATAAAAAATAAACATGAAAGAAGTAAAATGTAGTTCCCCAACGTCCAAATGCTCCATTAAATTACAACACTGGATAGCGAGAGGAACAAGTCTATATAGCTTCAATTACTGTCACCAAACACACATTTTAGGATGTCAAGCTCAATATTTTCAACCACATGAAGCAACAATCTAACCAATGAAACACAAAATCAATAATGAAAAACAGAGATAGAAGAAACGGAACTCAGTCCCTTAGATGTTTATGGGTTGCGATCATTGCCGCAAACTGTTTGGCTCATCACCATTCCAAAGAAAGATATAGAAGAAAGTGTAGTTGCCCAACTGTTCTCCATTGAATGTAAACAAATGGAGACATTGAAAGAAGAACAACACAGATTCATATAGCTTCAAGGGAACGAATCGATCGAGAATTGAAAAAATCTCGCCGATCAGATAGAGAAGCTTAACTATAAACAAAAAGAGGTAGATCCGATACAAGGAAAGAGAATGACTATAAACACAAAGAGGTAAATCAGATACAAGGAAACATCTAACTTTTTTTATCCAATTTTCAACTAAAATAAGTTACATGAGATTGTGAAACTAACAAAATACTAACTTAGAATTAACAATAACAATACTATGTTTATTAGACTATTGATTAAAGTCATAAAATTTGACATAAAATATCTTTAAATCAGTAAACAGTTTAAAAAAAAATATCATACATACAATTTTGATAAACTCGGTAAAGAATTCTCACCCAAAACACAACATGATAATACCGAAAAATGTGCCATCGTTCCATCATCTTTTCAAATTCAAACAACTTTTCAGGCCTCTTAAACACAGAATCACTCACAAGACAGCTTCTTTCCAACCTGTACAAAACATTCAAAAACTTCTTCAATTCTTCCATGGAGACAAATGACAATACCCTTTTTCCAATATAAAATCCCAAATTCACAAACTCGTATGATAGAATTTCCAACCTGGTATAAGATGTTCATATTAATGAAAAGGACACTACAAATCGGAAAAAAAAAAAATAGAAAAAGTAAAATGTAGTTCCCCAACGTCCTGCACTCCTGCTCATCTTTTCAAGTTCAAAAAACATTTCGATCATATTAAACACAGAATCACTCACAAACCTGCATCTTTCCATCATCCGATCACAACATTCAAAAACCTTCTTCAATTCTTCAATGAAGACAATATCCTCTTTCCAAATCCAACATATAATCCCAAATCCTCAAACCCATGTGTTAGAATTTCCAACCTGATAGTATAAGATGATCATAATGATAAAAAAAGACACTACAAATCAAAATGAAACATGAATGAAGTAAAATGTAGTTCAATTACAGTTGCCAAACACAAATTTTAGGGTGTCAAGCTCAATATGTTCAACCAACTGAAGCAACAATCTAAAGAATATCAATCAATGAAACACATTCAACGGATCTCAGTCCCTTAGATGAGTATGTATTGCGATCATTGCCGCATATCATTACAGGTCTGTTTGTCTCATCACCGTTCCAAAACAAGATACAGAAGAAATTGTAGTTGCCCAACTGTTCTCCATTGAATGTAAGCAAATGGAGGAGATATGGAAAGAAAGAACAACACATATTCATATAGCTTCAAGGGAACGAATCGATCGAGAACTGATACAATCTCGCCGATCAGATAGAGAAGCTTAACTATAAACACGAAAAGCTAGATCCGATAGAATGAAAGAGAAATGACTATAAACACAAAGAGGTAGAGATCAGATACAAGGAAACATCTGACTTGTGAAACAAACAAAATAAGTTACATGATTGTAAAACTAACAAAATACAAACTTAGAATTAACATAACAATACTATATATGTTTATTAGACTATTGATTAAAGTCATAAAATTTGACATAAAATATCCTTAAATCAGTAAACAATTATAAAAAATGATCATACATAGAATTTTGATAAACTCAGTAAAGAATTCTCACCCAAAACACAACATGATAATACCGAAAAATATGCCATCTTTACATCATCTTTTTAAATTCAAACAACTTTTCAGATCTCTTAAAAAAGAAACACTCAAAGACAGCTTCTTTCCAATACCTGTATACAACATTCATAAGCTTCTTCAATTCTTCCATGGAGACAAATGACAGTACCCTCTTTCCAATATAAAATCCCAAATTCACAAACCCATATGATAGAATTTCCAACCTGGTATAAGATGATCATAATGGTGAAAAAGACACTAAAAATCGAAAAAAAAAACATGGAAAAAGTAAAATGTAGTTCGCCAACGTCCTGCTCATCTTTTCAAGTTAAAAAAAAACATTTCCATCATCTTAAACACAGAATCACCTCATTACGACATTTAAAAACTTTTTTCAATTCTTCCATGAGGACAATACCATATTTCCAAATATAATATATAATCCCAAATCCTCAAACCCATGTGATATAATTTCCAACCTAATAGTATAAGATGATCATAATGATAAAAAAAGACACTGCGAATCAAAAAGAAACATGAAAGAAGTAAAAATTAGTTCAATTACAGTTGTGAAACAAAAAATTTAGGGTGTTAAGCTCAAAATGTTCAACCAACTGAATCAACAATCTAAAGAATATCAATAAATGAAACACAAAATCAATAATGAAAAACAGGGCTAAAAGCAACGGAACTCAGTCCCTTAGATGTTTATGTGTTGCGATCATTGCCGCAAATCATTACAGGTCTGATTGGCTCATCACCGTTCCAAAACTAGATATAGAAGAAAGTGTAGTTGCCCAACTGTTCTTTCTCCATTGAATTGAATGTAAACAAATGGAGGAGATATGGTAAGAAAGAACAACACAGATTGATATAGCTTCAAGGGAACGAATCGATCGAGAACTGAAGAAATCTCGCCGATCAGATAGAGAAGCTTAACTATAATAAACACAAAGAGAAAGAAGTATTGAATCTGTATGGATTAGTTGCAGACTTATATAGTAGAGGAAGCACGGGGCGGCAAACAAACCCTAATTTACACCCGAACCGGACTCAAATGCAAGGTTTTGAAAACCCGGTTATCAACCCGGTTTTTTGAGCGAATTTCGGTTCAACCGGATTTTAATTATTTTTAAAAAATAAATAAATTTAGATATATTAATATATAAAGGGTATATATATAATCAATATATAAAAATAATTAAATAAATATTAATTAAATTAAATATTTTGTCGATTAAATTAATATAACATTATATATTTATAATTTAAAATATCAAAAATTAAAACAATATATTAATGATAATATCAGGTAAGTGAGTCAGAGTCTCAGGGTGGGACTCTGTTGACAATCTAAAAGTTAAAATTTGATCTCATCTGGTTTTGGATAAATAATTCGTTTTACCTTTAAATTTAAGGTATGCCAAAACCTATGATTGCGCGGTCTAGATGAAGGAGCAGATCCAAAATAACCATATGATCGCGGTCGGATGAAGGAGCAGATCCAAAATAACCAGAAGAAAGAAAAGATAAGAATACTGTATTATCCCCAGACCTTTTGAACCGGAAATTTTCGGTTCCGTTTTTCGGTAGAATCGTACGGTCGGACCGGATTGTGACAGGTTTGTAAGGTTGACGTATTAGAGTTAAAAACCGGACCGTTCCTTAAACCGTTTCGCGGTCGGACCGGTTGAACTGCTGGTCGGACCGCGTATTTTAAAACATTGCTCAAATGTAATCTACCTTTATTTTCGGTTTATACCCATTCAGCATAAACCGACCCAACTTCTCATATTTTTACAAGTATAGGTGAATACCAAATATCAATATTTTTTTATCAATGGTAATTAACTTTTTAAAATAAAAAAAAAAAGATAAACTCAAAAAATATATATATATATATATATATATATATATATATATATCAGTGAAATCAAGTCCACGAATTCGACGTGGCCTGCCAGGTTGTCTTCACGTCCCCAAAACGCTCATTTCGGGTCCTAAAAATGCTCATTTTGGGTCCCGAAAATGCTCATTTTGGGTCCCGAAAATACTTATTTTGGATCCCGAAATAGTCTTTACAGGACATTTTTAATTTTCTCCTTCCTACTCACGTGCGTTTTTTGATCTGAAATAATCGTTTCTGGATAATTTTTAAATTTTTTTTCCTACCCACGTGACAATGGCATTCCACGCTAATTCTTGAATTTACTTTTTAATGATTTTTTCGTTAAGTTTATCATTTTTTCTTAAAAGGAAATACATATTTACCACGCTTATGAAAATATAGTGAATATAATATTAGGGTTTATAATTTTTAGTGCAGTATTTTTCTCTCGTCATCCCAAATCTTTCTGTTATATTAATTTTGTAAGGGATTAAATTTAAGAATATATTTTTAATATAAAAAATATTAATAATAATAGTTAATTAGTAATTGGATTATATATATGCATATAAAATTTCAAATATTAATTTAATATAAGATTTTATAAATTGTGTTTCTCTCATTTATACAGAAAATAGAATAATTGTCCATCTTTCTATACTTCCATTATTTTAACTTGGGAAAAATATGGAATCCCTCAATAACATTCTTCATAATGTATTAGCTATATTAATTAGTACTTGTTTGTTTATCATTCTTATATTTTAAATATTCATGAAGTATTTCTTTCTCAAATTGATTTTTCAAAAATTGACAATTTTTTCATTTAATTTATAAGCAAAATTGATAAAAGTTTATATCATAACAATACAAGTCATTTCTAGAGTTGTAAGTGCCTTTAAATTTTTGTATATACATTTTCAGCGTATCAGAAAATATATATATTTTTTTTTATAAAAAAATGTTATGACGAAGACTTGAAACAATAATTTTATAGAAATATGTGTTCTTGTGTTATATCACTAAGCTAAATTAATCTTTACGAGTACTTATAGTTAATTTACACAATTATTTTCAAATTGGGCTGTGTTAGAAGGTTTTCAAAGTTATATGGTTGGATTTTGTCACTTAATTACATTATGATCATGACCACAATAACAAACTCTCTTATACCTTGGTAAGGTTTTATTTGTGAAAGTATATTGTCGAAATGTGAATTCAAATAAATCACGTTTCAAGTTAGACACGTTACAAGAAAAATATTTACACATTCTTAATTATCTAAATTTGAGTGTAGACATACCCAAATATCAATATTTCCTTTGTTTTCTTATTTAGACAAAGGCGATAAAATCAATATTGAAAAAGTATTATAAAGAGCCGAAGAAATCAAGTATTTTTCCGATACATTTAGGGAATAGTTTATTGAGGAGCCTTAAGCAAGATCATTTTGTGAGCAATGATGGAAAAATAGTCTATGATCCCCTTATCTATGGATTCTCGGAACCAAACAAAGATGAAAAATAATAATTATATTTTGGTTTCACAACTTTATAACAAACAATGTTAATTGATGGAAAAGTAAAGTTGAATGAATCAAATTATTTGATGTAATATGATGGCCTTGGTACTATAATGTATGTCCATATTCTACAAGATATGGAAAAAGTAATGTTCCTCTAGTATATCACATTCAAAGAGAAATAAGTTCAATTAATTAGTCAATGATTCAATTTAAGTACATTTCACAAAACTTTAAGGAATTATGGGATGAAGTAACTCTATCAAGGTTAGTGTCCTCATAAGCAAACCTAATAATGGAGATCATTTGAAGGATGAAGGAACAAGAGGAACTTCAATGGAAGGAGATATTACTTATCTGCACATTTATTTTTTTATATGAAGAACACTTTTTATGTCATTACTTTAAAAACCGATAATCCTTAGAAAATTTATGCCAACCAACTTTCGAAAATTCACAATTGAAGTTTTGTCCTACTTTCATTAGCTAGTATTCGACAAAATACAATTATCCTAAAACTATAGTAAAACAAAAAAAGAATTATGTTATAACGTGTAAGTGTTCGTGTAAGAAAAAGGATAGCTAAAACAATCGAGTAGTGTCTGTTGGAATTATTTCCAATATTTGGGTACATATATAATTTAATAATTGTATATTAGTTGTTATCATAATAAAGATTAAAGCCCAAATAAAGTGATCTATTAAAGTATAAAGGTTATGGGCTTATTTGGACATCTATAATAAATATGGGGACATATTTGTGTAGAAGCAGAAATATCATTCATTATTTCGTTGATGGACCGAATAATAAATGGGTATATTAGGGCTAGGTCCCCAACCCATATAGATAGCCAGCCTATTTGTTTCTCTCATCGAACAATAATGATTTAGTTCATCTCTCAAGAACTCTCAAGAAGGCTATCGATATAGGGGGGTTGGAAGACTTAAACCACACCCACATCAAACATTCCGATCCAGGTCCAGATCCAGAACGAGAAGATCCACATTCAGATTCAGGTCCAGATCCAAGAACAAGAAGAAGAGAATAACGAATAACGGCTTAATGAACCGTTCTTCATTAAAGATCCAGGTACGTTTCCGCAATTACAGTTTATCTCGATTTATTGACATAGAGAATTAAGAATATAGATTTAAGGATTAAAGATCTAGACTAAAGATTCTAACAAGTGGTATCAGAGCCTCTCTATGTCGATCTATTGAGATTTAAGTTTATAAGAATTTTTAAGAATATGATTAGACATTTTTTTTGTTCTTGATCTAATTTGGCTAGAACGGATAATGATAGAATGAATTAATGAATAGTAACAACAATATTTGATGTATATATTAATCTAAAATTTTGGATTAGATTAAAATAAAGAAAAGACATCAAGTATCTAAATAATTTTAGATATTCAGATTAATATATTTTGTTTAAAGAATTATGATTAAAGAATGGTTCATATTCTCTAATTAGATATAATAAAGAAGTTAAAATAAAGAACTGATCATATGTTATAAAGAAAGATATCAAATATTGAAAAGGATTTGTTAAAGAATATTTGTTAAAGCATGAGGAAGATGAACAGTTTAGAAAGTTCTTTATTAAATTATATGTTATAGTAAAGAATTAAAGACTCGACATCTAAACGATTTTTCAGAAATCATAAAGAATAAACGGTTTTAGAATCATAAAGAATAAAGAAGATGGAAAAGTTTTATTTCAAGAATTGGATTTAATTATTAATTTGAAAATAATAATTCAAATTAATAACCTGAATTTAAGTCATAAAGAAAGAAATATATGGTAAAGAAGTTGAATTTTTTTTTAAAGAATTGGTCAAATTAATATCTATTTATTATTAATTAGATAATTAAAGAGATATTAATAAATATATTATATATATTTCGGTTATATATATATATATTTTGAGTACGAATTAATTAAGGAAATTTGAATTTTAAAATAATAACTTATTATCATTCTAATTATATAAGTATGTAAGGAATTAAGGAATTCAGTTTTGGAATAATATTATATTTATTATAATTAATTTAAGGAATTAAAATAATAATAATAATATATATAAGGAATTAAGGAATTCAGGATAATAATTAATTATTATAATTAATTTAAGGAATTAAAATAATAATAATAATATATATAAGGAATTAAGGAATTAAAATAATAATAATAATATATATAAGGAATTAAGGAATTAAAATAATAATAATTATATAATTATATAAAGAATTAAAGAATTCAGTTTTAGAATAATAATTAATTATTATACTTATTATAATTAATTTAAGAAATTAAAATAATGATAATATTATTTTAATTAGTTAAAGATTGAATAAATATTTAAAACTTTATATAATTAAGAATAAAGTAAAATATATAATGGAATTCTAGAATTTTAAAACTTTAATATATATCTATGATATAGGTTATGATTTGAAAATTAAGTAAAGAAAAATAGTTACTTATCATGTTTATAATCTTTTATAAATATTGATTACATTAAGTTTGTAATATATTTAATGAATTAGTATAAAAACGGATGTATCATCCATTTAATTTATGACTTAATTAATGTATGGAATATATTCAGAAATTAAGAAAAAGTCAATTTATATAAATATATTCAGAAATTAAGAAAAGACAAGAATAAAGAGATTATTATTTTATTAATAATAATAATTTACAATTAAAGATTAAATAAATATCAATAACTTATTTATCAAGAATTAAGTTATTTATTCAGAATTAAGGAAATCAATTAACCTAATAATTGATAAATTTTGAGTAATCTGTGTAATTGATTATTTAATTATTTATTATATTTGGATGAATAATCAATCATGTGTTGATTGATATTAAGAAATAATTGAGTGATTAGTAAAATCACAATTATTTGTTTTGTGTAACACATATGGAATTTATGCAATTTTGATACATAAAACAACATTCGGATTTTCGGTGTTAATAACACATTCAAAATTTGGTACAATTTTAGGCCCACTTAAATTTGTAATTATGCGGTTGTTAATCGGCCCAAAGGAAGGTTAATAATTGGTCGGATTGCAAATTTAAATAATGTACAAATTATTAATTTATAGAACATATTTGTTTTATAAGATTAAGACGGTTGTGTTTGTAACTATGCGATTATTAATCGGACAAAAGGAAGTTTAATAATTGGTCGAGTTACACACTTAAAGTATGTACATAAGTTATTAATTTATTAAATCAATTAATTGAAGCAACATCCTACCAAAGTAGGCTCTCTTGTGAAGGTTAATATGTTTTATAAATTAAGAAGGTAGTGTGTATGTATTTCATGCGGTTATTTAATCGGCCCAAAGGAAGATAAATAATTGGTCAGAATAACATTATGCACATGTGGTAATAAATATGTAACAATTATTCGGTGGACCATGTGAATAATTGGAATATCCAAAGATAACCAATTATTTAACAGGACTTATTGTTAATATTTGATTACTACAAAAGAGTACTGTTTACAAGTTAATATTTAATGTCCAAAGACTAAATATTAATGTTGCGTTTGGTATCTTATGATGAGACGTACCATTATTTTGAATTTATGTGATTATTAAAATTTTGTGAGTATGGTTGTTCATTTGTTTTGTTATCTAATCAAGTTAACACTTCTGCTTATACGGATTATTTTTTTTGTCAACATCTTAAGTTCATTTTATATGATATAATTTTTAAGACATATTTAGAATTTGTTGTATTTTTAAGAATTATATCTAAAATGGTTAAAATTGATAAGGGTATTATTAGAATAAAGATTTCATAAATAATATATGTTTTATTTTGTTTCAAAAGTAATGCATTAAAGTCAGAGTTACAATAATGTATTCTCATGCATCTAATTTGGATTTTCTTATTTACACTTAAGTTAATTGATGTGAATTGTAGTTGTCTAAAGGGAGACATAGTCTCTATATGAACTCACATCAATTGTGTGTAAGAAAAATAAAAGATTGAAACAGAAATAACATAAATAGCGTTCACTTAGCAAATACCTTAATACATAATAAAGAAATGAAGTTGTAAGAATTGCAGATATTGCACCTAAAAGAAAATTACTAAAGAAAGTGGTGCATAAAAGAATACATATTATAGTTTGTTTTGTTTGTTCTAAGAGTAATTTAACTTCAGTACTCATACACATTTAATGGTAACTTCAGTATTACTAAAGTAAATGTGTTGATGTACTGTTGAGTTAATTGTCAAAAGTCAATTGATGGTGAAAGAAACATCGGCGTGGGCATTGACAATTCATATTAAAGATGAAGAAATAAAGAATTACTTTAGATACTTTTTTTTTTATTTGGAAACAAACATTTATGGAATATCTTCATGTAATTGATTCATTTGGAAGGAAGAGTTAAGAATTACAACTTATATATGGAATAAAGATTCAACTAAAACAACTAGTAAATTCTTTTGGGGTTGTCCAGTTAAGGTCAGGCCTTATAGGTCTAAAGAAAATAAACTAGACTAAAGAATTTCTAGATGTTAATTATTGGATATTTTGAAAGATCTAGAGATAAATTTAGTCTCATAAGTACTTCAAGATTAGCCTTGAAAATAAATATATATACATAATACTCCTTAAACAAGAGTTTGATGTATGCTCTAGATTATATGAATCAAGAAATTAAGAATATTTATGATGTTGGACAAATACTTGAAGGATCCTGGTTTGGATCATTAAGAAAGCAACCAAACAACTAATGTGATATTTTAAGAACAAAACATTGCATACTCATATAGTGAAATCGAATCGGATAGAGATCATTTAGTATATTGATTCAAATTTTGTTGGATACTAAAACAGTCGAAAATTCGTGCCACATCATTTTAATTTAAAGAATTAATTTTTGGAAGAGTGTTAAGTAGACACTCGAATTATTTCAAGTTGATGGCAGAATTTATTAGGTGTTTTGTGGCATCCAATTAAAGAATCTGACTGCAAAATTTTGTCACGAGGTTGCAAATTATGAATGATATAGAAAGACCACTAAAGTTATTACGTGACAATAATTTGCAGTTCTTTTACTTTAATAGTAATATGAGTTTGACTAAGTCAAACTATTTGGAAAATAAAGAATTCAAAATGTTTATTTATCTATTGAGCATATTTGGACAAACTCTAAAATTACGGATCCGTTCTCTAAATATTTGCTATCCGAGGTCTTTCATGAACATATTGTTCATATGGATATTACATATTTAGATGATATACAGTTTTAGTGGGAGTTTGTATTGTGATGCTTGTATAAATACAATTTGGAATTTATGTGCACATTAAAGAATTAGTTTCTAAAGAAATTAAAGATTTAGTTTTTAAAGAAAATCAAGATTTTAAAGTTATTCAGATTGATCTCTATAAGGAATAAAGGAGGACCAGTTGGTATTAGACATGTTAAAGATCACACTACATGTTAATCCACACTACACACCCATGTTTAATCTATGTCATTTGATTGTATTGACATATGTGACTATTGAGGGTTTAGTTACGAATTAATGTAACAAAAACCGCTTTAATCCTATGTTGTTATAATGATAACAATATTTTGAGCTCTTAAGGTTATAATATATAATTCAAGGAAATATTATATGACCCAAGTGGGAGATTGTTGGAATTATTTCCAATATTTGGGTACATATATAATTTAATAATTGTATATTAGTTGTTATCATAATAAAGATTAAAGCCCAAATAAAGTGATCTATTAAAGTATAAAGGTTATGGGCTTATTTGGACATCTATAATAAATATGGGGACATATTTGTGTAAAAGCAGAAATACCATTCATTATTTCGTTGATGGGCCGAATAATAAATGGGTATATTAGGGCTAGGTCCCCAACCCATATAGATAGCCAGCCTATTTGTTTCTCTCATCGAACAATAATGATTTAGTTCATCTCTCAAGAACTCTCAAGAAGGCTATCGATATAGGGTTGGAAGACTTAAACCCCACCCACATCAAACATTCCGATCCAGGTCCAGATCCAGAACGAGAAGATCCACATTCAGATTCAGGTCCAGATCCAAGAACAAGAAGAAGAGAATAACGAATAACGGCTTAATGAACCGTTCTTCATTAAAGATCCAGGTACGTTTCCGCAATTACAGTTTATCTCGATTTATTGACATAGAGAATTACGAATATAGATTTAAAGATTAAAGATCTAGACTAAAGATTCTAACAGTGTCTACATGTTTGACCTCGAGATCAGTAGATTTGCATCTTCGTTTATAAAATTGGACGAAGCCATCGAATTGGGTCTCGCACAACCCCAATTCTGCACTTGGAACAACATAGTCATCCTTAGGAAATACCTGGAGTGCATTAGCTGCCATCCATTTTATAAACATGAATTAATTCATTTTCTTTAGAATTCATTAAGAGAAAATAAAATGAGAGACAAAATGACATACAAGGAAGAAGATTCATATTCCATTATTCTACTATCTTAACTCGGTTAGTTTCCAAATGCATATCATTACTTTCAGAGGCTATGTTACATACTGTTATCTCTTAAGAAAAATATATTATAAAACAATTATTTATAAAATCTTATTGATAAATTTATGGAATTAAACATGGTATTCGAGAAGAACCTGAGAAAAAGAATAATTGTATTTGTAGCAACGACTTCTCATACGTGATAGTGCCTTCAAAATCTAAAAAGGTGTGATTCAAGAATATTAATTTTTCATGCTTTGTCATTTCAGAAAACTCAAATGCTTTTTTCCAAGTGTTCAGTACACTTTAAATTGCCAGCAGAATACCTAATTTTATTAACATCTGAAAGCCAATAATAAGAAAATAATATAGTCAAAGTCTATCATAAAAATTAAAAACATTAATAAGAACTATGCTTATACATATTAGTAATAAACTAAAGATAACCATTGGGGTTAGAACAATAAAGATTGTACTGCTATTATAATTTTAAATATAAACACGTTAATTTCTTTTTAAAAAAATTAACATTCATAATAAAAAAAATTACATTTTCAATCTCATTAACCAAAATAAGTATATTCCTGATCTGCGATACTCAAATATTGTGGCTACAAGTGGCATTTCAACAACATTTTCTCCATGAATCCTTAAAACATAAACAAAAATTTAGAAACATGACTCCTGTAAAAAAAAAACATTTAAGCAATTGGTTAAATAGAAGGTTATTGAAGTGAGATACCTAACGTTAGCCACCGAAACTAACTCATCGTTTTTCTCTAAAATTAAATTACAATGAAGAATCCTTCAAATTCAAACGATTCAATTTAGATCTGCATAATATCAAACACTTAGAATATGCATATTGATCAGAAGAGACAATATAATTATAATAAGAGACATAAATAAGTAAAAAGATGTTTAACTTTCGTCAAAACATGACATCTTCAACAAGATTTCTTTGAGTTTCAGGATTTTTGACATGCTTAAAACACTCGTGCATCACATTAAGAGCAAAATTAAGCTTGCAGTAACTTTGAGCTTCTTTATCATGATCACTAGAATAAACACCTTTCTATAATGTTCATGTTAAATTTTCAACCACAGAAATACGTTTTCCGAAATGTGACCTAAGTCCCAAAAATATCTGCAATTGCAAAATTATCGCTATTCAACATTTCAAGCATACATTACTCCATCTATGCCTTTTTTGTGATTGATACCACTCTTATAACTTTGACTTCTTTGCAAAATAACATCACTAAATTTATGAAAAAGTCAAACAAAGTTATTTCGAATAGTATTTTTGACAAAAATAAAACATAATACATACCTCTTCACATCTTTTGCTTCAAAAACAACTTTCCATGGGGACATTTCCAGGATTTGTATGGGCCCTTTCCTTCAAACACTCCATATGATCTAAAAAACACAAATTAGCTTCTAAGTCACTTGTAAGAATATAGAATGACAAATAATTCTAAGTTTTCTCTGCATATTTATGTGTATAAATACATAAGAAATAGTCCCCTGGTATGGTTAAGTATCATACACTTATGTTGGCACTGGCTACAATGGAGAAAATTATCATTTTCCACTTCCTTAGCATCTTCTGAAAATTTGATTCTCCCACGAGATCCACACAAATATGATGGTCAAAACCAGTCGCCATCAGGAAAAACATAAATCAATGAAAAGTTTTGAAACCAGAAGATTAGATAATATTTATAAATTTTGACCATCTATTTTAAATTTTCTATAAATATTTTAATTAACTATTATAATAAATATGATAATTAAAATTTGAAGTAAACCCTAATCAAGCTTCAAAAAGAAATCCCAAAACAGATTAAAAAACTCCCAACAATTCAAATGAAGAACTTGCTGGAGAAAAACAGTGAGCAAGTTTTGGAGAGAAAAACCAGTAATGGGATTAATTTTATTAATGAATTATATACAAAAATAAATCCCAAAAAAGATTAAAAAACTCCCCTCTATCCTAAATTCTCTCTTTCCAGGGTGTTATTTGAATACAATTTCATAACTCTATATACATCTATGTATCCATTGATTCATTCAATTGCCATCGAGCTAGTGGCTGGCTGGTCTTTTATCTGTCTGTCATCATCTAAAACTTTTAACGAATTCTGTTTGAGCTTGCAAATGGCTCAGGGTTAGCCTTTGCTGCCATTGATTTTGTTGCAACTTCAGAAGCAGAAGGTGTCCCAAATGCCTTCCAGAATCTCAATGTTTCATCTCCTGCAGCAGTTGCAATTGTGTTTCCATCTGGGCTCTGTCAAATATCAAATATCAAATACCATCCAATCAGTCCATCAATCATCAATTAAGCTATCAACGAAAAAAGAAAAGAAAAGAGACTTACTTGAGTCATGTAAAGGACTCTTGAAGTATGCCCATTCAGTTCTGCAACCTTCACCATTGAAGGATACTTCCACAATGTCAATTGATTCTGGCTAAACCCATGTGAGCTCAACAACTCCCGTTCATTCTTGTTCCAAACAAGACCACAAACTTGCGAACCAGTGTTATAGGAGTTCAACTGAGCCCCGGTGTGGGTATTCCAGAATTTGATGCACCCATCTCCCCCACCACCACCCGAAGCTAGCAAGTTGCTCTGAAACGGGCACCAAGCAAGCGCCTTTACAGCAGCAGTGTGGTCTTCAAGCCTGTGAAGCCACTGGGTAGGGGAACTGGAAGAAGCCGTGGATCTATCCCAGATGTGAATCAGATTATCGTTTCCACCGCTTGCCAACTGCTGCCCGGAGGCAGACCACTTGAGCCCGCAAACTTCTTGGGTGTGTCCTATGAATTCCTCCACAATATGCTGCCTTATTCTTACGTCGTTGTTTATGATTTTTCCATCCATACCCCCAGTGGTTAGTATGTGATTGTTCCAGTCAAGAGAACCAACTCGGGAGCAGTGTCCTCCACTTAAGGTCCTTAACTGTCTGTTTGAAGCGGAATCCCAAAGCTGGACATGGGAATCGTTCAAGCCCAGAGCAATATGGCGACCATCAGGAGCCCACTTGACGCTGGTCACTGGGCCACATTCATCATCGACAGTGACAAGCTCAGAGGTTGATCCGTCGGTTGCATCCCAGAGATAGACTGTGGAACCAAGGGCAATGGCAAGAACATTGGCGCTGCCCCAGTCAAGCAAATTCAGATAGAAATCATCAACCATGTCTGGAGCATCAAGTGTTCTTTCAGATGTCTACAAAATTCAAATCAAAGCAAATCAAAGCAAAACAATTAGAAAGAAACATTGATGAAGATGAAGATGATGTCTGGAGCATCAAGTGTTCTTTCAGAAGTCAAACAAATGATACGTACCTGAGGAAAGTGACGGCGAGGCTTTGAAGATTTAGAAGTATTGTTAAGAGATGAAGAAGAAGAGGAAGTCAAGTGCGAAGGAATGGCCTCAATGGGAGTGGGAGGCTTGTTCTTGAAAGCGAGAATGCGGGTTCTGTTCATGTTGAATGCCTCCGCCAATACCTTTCTGTATGCTTCTTTAGCGGGGGAGTTGTCTGCCTGATTAACCTTACCAGCTTTATTCATACCTGTGAGCATGGAATGCGCATAGTCGAAGTCTGTAGCCGATCGATTCGGTATGAACCTGTCCAACTGTTTGGTGTTCATTAAGAAATGGATTAAATAATCTAATCTAATCTAATCTAATCAAAAGGGATCGTAATCAATCGAAAAAGAATGTTAGGGTATGTTACGTTTTCTCTTTCATTTTTTCTCTGAAGAAATTGTGAATTGATAATTCTGCCTGAATCCATTTGGAAAGAAAGAAAGAGCCTGCAAAATAAACAAGAAAAGAGAGTCCTGCAGAAAGAATACAAAGGAAACTCGAAGCAGATAAAGAAGATTATTATGTATAAAGAAACTAAACACAAAGAAATTGAAAATCTTAAGCTTTCGCGGACTTAGAGAGCACAATAAGAAAGAGAACAGAAGAGAGAAAGAGAAGAGATCAATTTGTGAATAAATGAAAGAATGCAGAAGTTTATATACGCGTCGTTGTGAAATTAGGGTTTTTGTTATGGAAGAGATGCAACGGCTAGTAGCCGGATCTCTCTCCCCCTATGTCTTATGTCTGAAGTCAAAATAAAATAACCGTTGAACATTTTATATATAAATTCTTAAAATTATGAATTACTCTTTTCTATTATAAAAAAATTAATTATTATTATTATTTCAAATAAAAAATTATGTATACAAAATTAAAATGTAAGTAATATATAAATACAAAAAAAATTTAAATTTTAAATAATTTGATAAATTTATAAAAAAAAATGTTAGTATAGAAAATTTAACAATTATATAATTTTTTCACGATAACTTGAGTTTTGTAAATTATTTTAAATAATTAAAATTAAAATAATTAAAATTAAAGTAAGAGATTAAATAATTAATTGAATTAATTATTGTAATAATTAAATTCAATTAATTAATATAATAACAAAAAAAATAAAAATAATTTGAGATAAACATTTTATTTATATTATCTCAAATAAATTTTAAATAATTAAAGAAATTAAAATAAATAATTTAGGATAAATGTTATATCCTAAACAAATTATTTATTAAAAATATAATAAATTAAATAAAAAAGACAAATTAAATGTCATATTTATTAAAAATATTTTGTATCAAAATTGTTTGAGTTGAGTAGGACATCATCCCGATCAAATGATGCATCGAGATGATTTATAAATGATCTTTGGAACTAGGCGAAGTTTCCCATGCCCTTGGATAAAAGGATCAAAGCCCAAATCGAAAACATTAATTCCTTGCACCCGATCGAGGAATCTCACACTCAACCTAGAATTCCTGGCCCATGACCGAGAGCCTCCCGCACTTGACCGAGAGCCTCTCGCACCTCGACCAAGTGCCTCCCACACCTCGACCGAAAGCCTCTTACACCCGACCGAGAGCCTCCCACACCTCGACCGAGAGTCTCCCACGCGCACCTCGATTGAAAGCCCCGTACCCGACTGATAACCTCCCACGCCTCGACTGAGGGATCTCAACCCATGACCGAGGAAAACAACACCCAGGACCGTAAGGACCGGTCCTAGGCCCTTTTGGTTGAGATTTTAAAATTATTTTTTTAAATTTTGAACCCTAAACCATTTTCTCAAAATCTGAAATAAATGGAAAGCAATTTCAAAATTATAATTTGATTATTTTGAATCTAAAATATTATTTCAATTTGATCAAAATTAATTATTTTTATAATTAATTTCAAAATATGAGGACATTTTTCTATAAATCTTATAAAATAATGTTTTATTAAAAAAACATTTCGACAAACAAATCGATGTAAAAATTTCTCGAACCTCAAACTTTTCTGAGATAAAGATTTTCCTAAGAGTTACAGTAATGTTAAATGATGAAGTAGATTAAAAAGAAGTGTAACAGTAACAAATATTTTAATTGATATGATTTGTATGAATTTTTCGAGATATATATATATATATATATATATCGGAAAATTCATATGCGGTCCAAATGAAAGATAACTTTTAATAATTCTTTATTTAAAAATAAATAACTACAAATTCAATTGATTTATTTACTAAGAAAGAAGAGAGAGTCATGTTTACAGTTATATTGAAAAAATGTAATTTCGAATGGAATGAGGTAGCGACAAAAGGCCATTATTGACCTAAAAGAGTAATAATGAGGCCACCAGTACTCAAGTTGTCAAATTACGAGAAAGAATTCGTCATTGAGACAGATGCAAGTAAAATAGGGTGGGGCCGTTTTAATATAGCAAGGACATCCTATTGCATTCATTAGTAAATGATTAGGGCCAAAACTTCAAGCTTCATCAACATATGATCGAGAGATGTTGGCAGTGTTACATGCGATTAAAAAATGGAGGAGTTACTTACAGTTTAAGCTAGGGCTGCAAATGAGCCGAGCCGAGCTCAAGCTTGTTAGAGCTCGAGCTCGACTCGATTAAGTATTTATTAGCTCGACTCGAACTCGAGCTCGAACGAGCTTATAAATTTGAGCTCGAGTTCGACTCGACTATATTACCTACAAGCTCGGCTCCACTCGAAAGCTTGAACAAAAATTTAATTTTTCAAGCTCGAACTCGATTCGAGCTCGAACCAAATTTATTTATAAAATTAAAATATCAAACTTTCATACATATTAATAATTTAAAACATAATATTTCAAAATTAAAATATGAAACAGTCATAACTATTCAAAATTCTAAAACATGATAATCCAAAACATTAAATCATCATTACTTATCAAAATTCTAAAACATAAAATTCAAAAATTAAAGTATAAAACTAAAAAATTTGTTTGAACATTCAATTTATTAATCTTTTTAACTCATGTTCATCAATCATAGCACACATACACCTACCTGCATTTAATAATATGAAATGTTTAATTTTAAAAATAACTAATATAAAAAATAAATGTTAAAACAAATAACTAAAATTTAACTTACTTTAAGAGGTAAATATCGGCAACAAAATTTCTTGATGTCTTCTCTTTCTGAAAAAGTGAAAAATTAATTAAATAGGTGATAAAATTCAGTATATAACATAAGAATTTAATAATGAAAAATTACTTAGTCTTTTTTTTCATTCCATTTATATGTCGAAGCCAATCACCCCCACAAAGTAGAGTTTGCACTGTATTCGTAGATAATGATGAACGATAAGAATTAATGACTCTTGTCCCAGCACTAAATGTTTTTTCTGAAGCTATTAAGATTGCTAAAATATCAGCTGTTATCTTAGATAATATTGGATATTGCATTATAAGAATCTAACTTATAACAACAATTTATTATTATTTTTATATATATTATATTATATATTATTAATTATATATATCTTTTTTTTTCTCTCTATAATATATATAATAAATATATTAACTTTTTTTTTCTCTTTAAATATTATATATATTATACTTTTATTATATAAATTATATTAATATTTTTTTATCTCTTTCAATATTATATATAATAAACATTTATTATATATAATATATTAACTATTTTTATACGTAATATATTATAATATACAAATTATTATATCTATAACATTTATTTTTATTATATATAATATATTAATATACTTCTTTTTTATCTCTTTTCAATATTAATAATATTAAATATAATATACTTTTATTATAAATAAAATATTAACCATTTTTATTTCTTTTTATACCAAACTAATTATTGTATCTTAATATTATTTTTAGTATATATAATATATTAATCCCTTTTTATCTTTTTCAATATTATATATAATATTAAACTTATTTTTTTAGCATCTTTTTTTTTATAAAGACAATCAGTGTTATTTTATATATTCATCTAACATATAGTTATAAAATAATCGAAGTCTAAGTTTATCTTAATACATGAAAAAAAAAAATATAAGCATAAATTTGTTTTAATATATGAAAAAAAGATGAACAAGACTTATCTTACCTCTGAGTTAATAGTTTTTTCCTTTCTTTGTTGCTGAATTTCCTTAAGGTCAAAAAAATCAAAGTTAAATAAAAAGCAAAAACAATAGTTATCATATAAGTGAAAATAAATTTAATTACTTGTAAGCGTCTTCTGAGAAAAAAATGAATAGATGAAGAGTGAAAAATATTTGAAGACTAAAGAATAAGAGAATAAGAAATGATGTAGAATGAATGAAGAAAAGATTAAGAGTGAAAGAACTGTGAAGAGTGAGCAAAATGGTGAAGATGGAAGAGAAAATAAAGGAAGAATGAAAGAAGAGGCGATTAATGAAGAAGATTAGGTTAGATGAGAATGAAAGAAGAGGAGATTAGATAAAGAAAATTAGGTTAGATGAGAATGAAAGAAGAGACAATTAGATGAAGAAGATTAGGTTAGATGAGAATGAAAGAAGAGACGATTAGATGAAAAAGATTAGGTTAGATGAAGAGTCACAGATATGTTAAGACTTAGGGTTTTACTTGTGGATTGTGGGCCTTCATATTGGTTTTGAAGAGAAATAGAGGGAAACAATATATTATTTGAGTTTTAATAAATAAAAATATATATTATATATTCAGGCTCGAAAAAGCTCGACAAGCCATCGAGCAAGCCCTATATGAACTCGAGCTCGACTCGAATTTTAAACGAGCCGGCTCGAGCTCGGTCAAAGTCAAGCTCAAGCCGAGCTTTGACCGAGCGGCTCGCGAGTGGCTCACGAGTAGCTTGACTCATTTGCAGCCCTAGTTTAAGCCATTCGTGATTAAAACTGATCACGAATCACTTAAACATCTATTGGAGAAGAAAATTAAACACCCGAGTCAGGAGAAGTGGTTATACAAATTGGTGGGATTCGATTTTTCAGTACAAAGAAGGGTAAAGAGAATGTGGCAACAAATGCATTATCGAGACTTTCAGAAGAGGGAACTTGCTCTACAATATCAGATTTTTCAACAGTTATAATGAAAAAAATTGAAAAATCATGGATTCAAGATTTGAATTTAAAGAAGATCACAACCTTGGGGACAGATCCATCAAGGGTAAAAGGGTTTTCCTTCATCAAAGAGCGTTTGGTGGTGGGTTGTGATAGAGATTTGAGAACTTATGTTATTTCAACAATGCATAATTTAGCAGTAGGGAAATTCAGGAGTGATTGTCACATATCAGAAACTGTGTCAAGCGTATTTTTGGAGGGGAATGGAATGAGATGTTAGAGAATTTATGAGAAACTATGTGATTTGCCGACAACATAAACGTGCGAATCAATGGTATAAAGGGTTGCTGCAAGCTTTGGCTATTCTACATCAATTTGGAGTGATATTTCCATGGATTTCATTAAAGGTTTTCCTAAAGCCAATGGTTATTCTGTTGTTTTTGTAGTGGTGACAGACTCTCCAAGATGACTCATTTTATTGGGTTGAAACATCCATTTTATGCTAATGATATTGTTAAAGTGTGATCATATATTTCGTTTACATGGAATGCCCATAACCATTGTAAGTGACAAGGACAAAATCTTTGTGAGTACTTTTCAGGGTTTTTGGTATTCTTTCACTCCTCTTAGAGTTTATGGTATTCTTTTTACTCCATTTCGGATTTCTAATATCCGTTTACTCAATAGGGCTTAAGGTAACCTTCTACGCTAATTTAGTTTTGGGTTAACCTTTAATCTTGCAAAGATTTTTTGATCTTATATTTTATCATGAGATATATGTTGTTCTCTTCTGTTTAATTAACATTGTTTACGTTAATCAATTTTTGACAGTTTTTGAAAAGTTAAGATTTTTCATAATTGACAATTTCTACGTCAATCAATTCTGAACGGTTTTTTTAGTCAAGATTTTTTTCTAATTGGTGCTTTCTACGTCAATCAATTTTTGACATTGTTTTATAAGTCAAGATTTTCCTAATTAACGATTGTTACGTCAATCAATTCTCGATGATATTTGATTATCAAGATATTTCATAATTGACGATTGTTTTGTCAATTAAATTTTGACAGTTTTAGTTTTGTCAAAATATTTCCTAATTGACGATCGTTTTATCAATTAAATCTTGATGGTTTTAGTTTTGTCAAGATATTTCATAATTGTCAATTGTTGTGTCAACCAAATCTTGATTATTTTGAGTTTGACAAAATATTTTCTAATCGACGATTGTTGTGTCAACCAAATCTTGATGATTTTAGTTTGTCAAGATATTTCATAATTGATGTTTTTTTGTGGCAATCAAATCTTGAAGATTTTAGTTTATCAAGATATTTCCTAATCGCCGATTATTGTGTCAATCAAATCTTGATAATTTTAGTTTGTCAAAATATTTTCCAATTGACGATTGTTGTGTCAATCAAATCTTGATTATTTTAGTTTGTCAAAATATTTCCTAATTGACGATTGTTGTGTCCATTAAATCTTGATAATTTTAGTCGTCAAAATATTTATAAATTGACGATTGTTGTGTCAATCAAATCTTGATGATTTTTTAATGAGTTAAGATTCATTTCTTAACGCTTTTCACGTTAATTTATTTATTTTCTCATATTTATAGATCAAATGTTCAAATTGACTTCCTTGACGTCAATCATTGGCCGTTCTTCAGAGGTCAATATTTCTTTTTTTATTATTCAATTGATTTCCTTTCTTGATTGTTTATTCAAGTCAAGATTCACGTAATGACAACTTTGTACTATCAATGATAATTGATGAAATAATGCTCCTATATGTGTTTTCCCCTCGCTTCTATTGAAAGTGTTTTATTTAAAATAGTGATGCAATTTCTTACAAAATGCCCTGTGTACAGGGTTTCATCATCGCTTCTTATTTCAGTTTTATTTTGAAAGTTAGAATAAAATATTGACCCATCTAACAAGTTTTGATTTAGTTATCAGAACATTTATGATTCAAAACATTTTCAGAGTTACGTCTTGAATACCAATTTTTTGGATCATCTTAAACATGTGAAGCATTTGAGTTGGTTTTTGAATTATTAAGACAACAACGGTTAGTTTTGAAGTATTCAAAATGTGCTTTTGCTTGTCGAGAGATTGAATATTTGGGACATGTGATTTCACAAGAAGGGGTGATTGTGGGAATGTTTAAAATCACAACAATGACATCGTGGCCACAACCGAGTAATCTGAAACAATTGAGGGGATTTTTTGGACTCAAAGGTTAGTAGGTTCATAAAAAATTATGGATCGCAACAACTACATCGTGGCCACAACCGAGTTATCTGAAACAATTTAGGGGGTTTTTAGGACTCAAAGGTTATTATAGAAGGTTCATAAAAAATTTTGGATCCATTGTGATCACATTGACAGTTCTGTATAAAAAATATAAGTTTTAATGGAATGAGAAAACGACAAAGGCCTTTATTGACTTAAAAGGAGTAATGATGAGGCCACCAGTACTCATGCTGCCAAATTTCGAGAAAGAATTCGTCATTGTGACAGATGCAAGTAAAATATGGATGGAGCCGTTTTAATATAGCAGGGACATCCTATTGCATTCATCAGTAAATGATTAGGGTCAAGACTTCAAGCTTCATCAACATATGATCGAGAGATCTTGGCAGTGTTACATGCGATTAAGAAATGGATGAGTTACTTACAATTTATGCAATTCGTGATTAAAACTGATCACGAATCGCTTAAACATCTATTGGAACAGAAAATTAAACATCCGAGTTATGAGAAGTGGTTATACAAATTGGTGGGATTCAATTTTTTAGTACAGTATAAGAGAAGGGTAAAGAGAATGTGGAATCATATGTATTATTGAGACTTTTAGAAGAGGGATCTTGCTCTGCAATATCAGAATTTTCAACCGTTATGATGAATTTTTTTTGTAAATCATGGATTTAAGATTTGAATTTAAAGAAGATTATTTCAACCTTGGGGAAAGATCCGTCAGGGGTAAAAGGGTTTTCCTTCATCAAAGAGCGTTTGGTGGTGGGTTGTGATAGAGATTTGAGAACTTATGTTATTTCAACAATGCATAATTTTTTTGGGAAAAACAATGCATAATTTAGTAGTAGGGGAATTCAGGAGTGATGGTCACATATCAGAAACAGCGTCAAGCGTATTTTTGGAGGGGAATGGAACACGATGTTAGAGAATTTGTGAAAAACTATGTGATTTGTCGACAACAGAAATGTGCGAATCAATGGTACAAAGGGTTGCTGCAATCTTTTGCTATTTTTACATCAATTTGGAGTGACATTTCCATGGATTTCATTAAAGATTTGTCTAAAGCCAATGGTTATTCTGTTATTTTTGTAGTGGTGACAAACTCTCCAAATGTCTCATTTTATTGCGTTGAAACACCCATGTTCTACTAATGATATTGCTAAAGTGTGATCATATATTTCGTTTACATGGAAATCCATTAACCATTGTAAGTGACAAGGACAAAATCTTTGTGAGTATTTTTTAGGGTTTTGGTATTTTTCACTCCTCTTGGAGTTTATGGTATCCTTTTTACTCCATTTCGAATTTTTTTGATGTCCGTTTACTCAATAAGGCTTAAATGTAACCTTCTACGCTAATTGAGTTTTGGGTTAACCTTTAATCTTGAAAAGATTTTGATCTTATATTTTATCATTAGATATATGTTGTTCTCTTCTTTAATTAACGTTGTTTACGTTAATCGATTTTTGACAGTTTTTAAAATGTTAAGATTTTTCATAATTGACAATTTCTACGTCAATCAAATTTTAACGGGTTTTTAGTCAAGAATTTTTTCTAATTGGTGCTTTCTACGTCAATCACTTTTTGACATTTTTTTATAAGTCAAGATTTTCCTAATTAACGATTGTTATGTCAATCAATTTCCGATGATCTTTGATTATCAAGATATTTCATAATTGACGATTGTTTTGTCAATTAAATTTTGATGGTTTTGATTTTGTCAAGATATTTCATAATTGACAACCGTTTTATCAATCAAATCTTAATGGTTTTAGTATTGTCAAGATATTTCCTAATTGTCAATTGTTGTGTCAATAAAACCTTGATGATTTTAGTTTGTTAAGATATTTCATAATCGACGATTGTTGTGTCAACCAAATCTTGATGATTTTAGTTTGTCAAGATATTTCATAATTGACATTTTTTTGTGGCAATCAAATCTTGATAATTTTAGTTTATCAAGATATTTCTTAATTGATTATTGTTGTGTCAATCAAATCTTGATGATTTTAGTTTGTCAAAATATTTCCTAATCGACGATTGTTGTGTCAATCAAATCTTGATGATTTTAGTTTGTCAAGATATTTCCTAATTGACGATTGTTGTGTCCATCAAATCTTGATAATTTTAGTTGTCAAAATATTTCTGAATTAACGACTGTTGTGTCAATAAAATCTTGATGATTTTAGTTTGTCAAGATATTTCCTAATTGACGATTGTTGTGTCCATCAAATCTTAATAATTTTAGTTGTATAAATATTTCTGAATTGACGACTGCTGTGTCAATCAAATCTTGATGATTTTTTTAATGAGTTAAGATTCATTTCTTAACACTTTTCATGTTAATTTATTCATTGTCTCATATTTATAGATCAAATGTTCAAATTGACTTCCTTGACGTCAATCATTGGCCGTTCATCAGAGATCTATATTTATTTTTTTATTATTCCGTTGATTTCCTTTCTTGACTGTTTCTTCAAGTCAATATTCTCGTAATGACAACTTTGTACTATCAATGATAGTTGATGAAATCATGCCCCTATATTTGTTTTTCTCTCGCTTTTATTGAAAGTGTTTTATTTAAAATAGCGATGTATTTTTTTACAAAATGCCCCGTGTACAGTGTTTTGTCATCGCTTCTTATTTCAGTTTTATTTTGAAAAATATAATAAAATATTGACCCATCTAACAGGTTTTGATTAAGTTATTAGAACTTTTATGATTCAAAACATTTTAAGAGTTAAGTCTTGAATACCAATTTTTGGATCATCTTGAACATGTGAAGTATTTGAGGCTGGTTTTTGAATTATTAAGACAACAACGATTAGTTTTGAAGTATTCAAAAGGTGCTTTTATTTTTCGAGAGATTGACTATTTGGGCCATGTGATTTCACAAGAAAGGGTGGCTGTGAAAAAGTTTAAAATCGCAACAATTGAATCGTGGCCACAACCGAGTAATCTGAAACAATTGAGTGGTTTTTTGTGACTCACAGGTTATTATAGAAGGTTCATACAAAATTATGGATCGCAGCAACTACATCGTGGCCACAACCGAGTAATCTGAAACAATTTAGGGGGTTATTAGGACTCAAAGGTTATTACAGAAGGTTCATAAAAAATTATGGATCCATTGTGGTCCCATTGACAATTATGTTGAAAAAATGTAAGTTTGAATGGAATGAGGCAGTGACAAAGGCCTTTATTGACCTAAAAGGAGTAATGATGAGGCCACCGATACTCAAGATGCCAAATTTCGAGAAAGAATTCGTCATTGAGACAGATGCAAGTAAAATAGGGTGGGGTTGTTTTAATACAGCAGGGACAACCTATTGTATTCATCAGTAAATTATTAGGGCCAAGACTTCAGGCTTCATCAACATATGAACGAGAGATGTTGGCAGTGTTAAATGCGATTAAGAAATGGAGGAGTTACTTACAGTTTAAACCATTCGTGATTAAAACTGATCACGAATCGCTTAAACATCTATTGGAGTAGAAAATTAAACACCCAAGTCAAGAGAAGTGGTTATACAAATTGGTGGGATTCAATTTTTCAGTACAATATAAGAAGGGTAAAGAGAATGTGGCAGCAAATGCATTATCGAGACTTTCAGAAAAAGGGATCTTTCTCTGCAATATCAGAATTTTTAACAGTTATAATGAAAAAAATTGAAAAATCATGGAATCAAGTTTTGTATTTAAAGAAGATCATTTCAACCTTGGGGACAGATCCGTCAGGGGTAAAAGGGTTTTCCTTCATCAAAGAGCATTTGGTGGTGGATTGTGATAGAGAATTGAGAACTTATGTTATTTCAACAATGCATAATTTAGCAGTAGGGAATTCAGGAGTGATGGTCACATATTAGAAACTACGTCAAACGTATTTTTGGAGGGAAATGGAACGAGATGTTAGAGAATTTGTGAGAAATGGTGTGATTAGTCAAGATTTTTTCTAATTGGCGCTTTCTACGTCAATCACTTTTTGACATTGTTTTATAAGTCAAGATTTTCCTAACTAACGATTGTTACGTCAATCAATTCTCGATGATCTTTGATTATCAAGATATTTCATAATTGATGATTGTTTTGTCAATTAAATTTTGACGGTTTTAGTTTTGTCAAGATATTTCATAATTGACGATCGTTTTGTCAATCAAATCTCGATTGGAATCTCTTAAAAAAGAGAAGTACGATACTATTGTGAGATGGTCTGTTGAAAATTTGAGAGAGCACTCTAAATGCCCCAAAACCAGGGTCTATTTCATCAAGACCAATTCTAATTGAAATGTAGATCAGGTCTGGAAAAAAGCTGAAGAACAGAACAAAACTCAAGGGAAGGATCTGAAAACAGAGCAAAAGTAAAGTAAAGATTAGAAAATAGGGAAAACCTAGAGTAACAAGCAGAATGAACAACATAAACAGAATGCATTGGCAGAAGAACAAAGGGGAAACAAAAATAGACAACCCAATTTAAGAAAGGGAAAATATTTTCCTTAGAACATATAAGCCAAATGTTGAAATTATTAGTTCCCCGTTTGAATTCAAACTACCTCAAGAGGTTGAAGAAAACTGTATAAAGTCATGGAAGAATTTCATAGTGGGCAACTTCATCGGAAGAAATAATGTGCCATTTTTAGTAACCAAAAAAACTCTAATGGAACAATGGGGAAAAAGTCTAGAAAATGTAACATCAACATTCATTACTTGTACTTTCTCAAATTCAAAGAATGATCGGATCTCGAAAGTATTTTGATTAACGGACACACATTTGTTGGGAAAAACTGCATTAAAATCGAAAAATGGGCAAAATGTATGAACCTCTTTAGCAAGCCCAAAGAAACTGCGCAAATCTGGTTCCAATTGCGCAATATCTCTCCCCACATGTATAAACATGAAACATTAAGTCACTTTGCGACCTATTGGGGAGTCCACTCTACATGGACCCAACTACAGAAAAAGGTGAGCATATGATTTATCCTAGAATGTGCATTGAGATACACCCGAGATCAAATCTTCCATATCAGATGACGGTAACGAATAGAAAAGGAGAACCCATAATTATGAGAATCTAATATGAGTGGAGGCTGAGTAGATGCTTTGACTATAACACATTCGAACACGTCTGTTACAAGTGCCCGAAAATAATTGAAGAAGAAAAGAATAGGAAGATCAAGCAAGAAACAAAAAACAAAAAAAAAATAGGAAAAGTTGGAAAAGGAGGGCTGAGAATGCAAGACAGAAGAGGTTACTAAAGAATCAGTAATGAGTAAGTAAAATGATCAAGATAAAGAAAGAAATTTAGAATAAAGTTTTGAAGAAAGGGGGAAAGAAAATAGAGTGGTACGAGATTCATAATCAAAGGCTGAGAATTAAGAGGTAACAAAGAAACTTGACCCGGAAGCAAAAAATCAATACCGAAGAGGTGTGGAAAGGGAAAGCGTGAGAAAAAGCAAGAAAGAGATATGGATGAAGGAAATGAGAAAGATAAAACAGATTCAGAAAAGGGTTGACTAGAGAAACACGAAAATTCCAAAACAGTAAGGTAAACAAATTAAGGAAAACATAAAGGAATATAAGGTAAAAAAAGGGAAGTAAAATTGAAACATCTTCTTTTCATTCATTAACTTAATAACATAGAATATTAGAGGGTTAAATGACCCTATAAAGAGAAGAAATGTTAGAAGAATAGCAGAAAAGAATGAAATCACAGTATTTGGAATTATTGAAACAAAAGTCATACAAAGTCAAATAGAGAACGTTGCCTAGGGTTGCTTCAAAGAAGAATGTGAATTTATTCATAACTCTGGTAGGGTTAAAAGCAGAATCTGGGTAAGATGGAATAAAAAAAGGGTTGAAGTCAAAAAAAATTGAAAACAAGCAAGTTATTTTGACAGAGGTTATCAATCTAGTGACAAGGGTAAAAATATTTTTTGCAATAGTCTATGCAAACAACTCTAGGACAGAAAGGAAGACATTTTGAAATGATTTGAGAAGAAATATTACGGACGACGAACCGTGGGTTATTATATAAGATTTTAACGTTACAAGATTCATGAATGAAAAAGGTTGTTCTATCTTTCTGGACAAGAGAGCCTGAAACAGACATAACACAAGAAATACAGGATTTCAATGAATGCATTCGAGACATAAGTTGCATTGAACCGTCTTCCTCAGGTAATCTAATTTCATGATCAACTTCAAGAGGAGATGACAACATGAGAAATAGAAGAATTGATAGAGGCCTAGTGAATGAAAAATGAGTAGAGTTTTACCTAAGAAGCCAAATCTAGGTTTTGCAACTAGGTATCTCTAATCATTGTCTTTTGAAATTCTTTTGGGAGAGGGAGAAAAAATAGAATAAAGTTCTTCAACTTTTTGATGAAAGATGAAGAATTTAATGAAATCCTTAATGAAACTTGGAACAACAGAATTAATGGAACAAAGATGTTCAAAGTTTGTGAGAAACTAAATTACTGAAAGGGAAACTGAATAAAATAGACTGGAAAAAATATAGTGGGATTTCTAAAAGAGTAGAGAAAGCTAGAACAAAACTGGAGTAAATACAAAACAAAGCACTAAGAGCTCCGAATCTACTTTATAACTGGGAAGAGGAAAAAGAGACTCTTACGCGATTTAGAGACATCTATTCTAAAGAAGAAAACTTTGCTAAGCAAAAATTTAGAGAAAATTGACTTTCATTAAAAGACAAGAATACATTTTTCTTCTATAAAAAAATGTTCAATAAAGAATTTCAGAAATCAGGTCCTAACGCTCACAAACTCAAATGAAGATATTTTACATGAACAAAAGGCATGAGAAATCAATAAATTTCTACAAAGAGATGATTGAAACAGAAACGAGCACAATAATAGAGGACAATCGAATATTGTTTCAACACATTGTGCAAAGGAAATCAGTGAAGAAAGTGATAACCAATTGATTACAAGAGTCAGTATGGAGGAAGTCAGAAAAATAATGTTTTCGATGAAAAGGGATAAAAGTCCAGGACCAGATAGTTTCAACGCGAATTTCTTCAAAAAAATTAGGAAATAGTGGGTAAAGATGTAAGCGAAAGAGTTTTAAAATTTTCCAAAACATGAAAATGTTGAAGCAATGTCACAATATTGAATTTGATTCCTAAAAATTCAATTCCGAAAAAAATTCAGGACGTTTGTCATATCTCTGCTGTAAAATTATTTACAAAATTATTTCAAAAATTCTTTCGCAATGTTTAGAAATAGTTATTGATAAATTTGGAGGATTAGGCCAATCAACATTTATTACTAAACGCTATACACTGGTAAAAAAATGACCTTTACCGACGGTTTTTACCGAAGGTTTTGTAAAACTCTCCTAAATACTCCCGAGAGGAACAAATCTTTCAGTATAAAAAATAGATTCCGAGAGGGGTGTAAAACCTTCGGTTTTATTAATCATTACCGAAAGTTCTACAAAGAACTTTCGGTTTTTACATTCCCAACAAACCCAAAAAAATTCTAAGTGTTGGATGTGGGCTAATTGCGAAGGTTTTTGTAAAAACCTTCGGTTTTGATTTCCCTTGGTTTTTTAATTACGAAGGTTATTAAAAGAACCTTCGGTTTTGCCTTTTTTGAAAAGTTCATTTCCGAAAGTTTTACAAATAACCTTCGGTTTTGCTCATTAAAAAAATTTCTAATTTTGGTATTGAGTTTTTCCGAAGGGTCTCTAATAAACCCTCGGTTTTGACTAATATCAAAACCGAAAGTTTTATGAAAACCTTCAGCATCAACCGTTATAAATACAAACCCTAACCCTTCTCTTTTTCATTTCACTCATCTCTCCTTTCTCTCTCTTCCGCGCCGCCGCCGCCTGCCTCCTCCAAGCGGTTCTTCTTCTCTCTCGTTCAGGTAATTTGTTTCATTTGGTTTTTTTTTGTTTTGTTTATTATAAGATTTAGATTTCTTAAGTTTATATATATATATTATAGATCTAGATTTATGCTAGTTTACGCTATTTTTTTGATTAATATATATATACATATATCTGAAAATGCATTTAGGATATGGGTGATTCGACATGGAAGAGACTTCGACGTACACCGGAGAAACTGCATCCGTTTTACCAGAATCTGATAGCACAATCAGAAATTGCGGCACGTGAGGAAGAGGTAAGACAAATGACGCTGGAAATGGAACAAATCTGATTAAGGGATGCGGAAAGAGGTCGTTTGCTTAGTGAAATTAAAACGGACAGGGCCGAAATGGCCCAGAGATTAGAGAATCTCGAACAGGAACTTGTTGTGTTGAGGAGTCGACTGAATCAACCACCCCCTCCTTCCACCCCATCTAATAATTAATTAATTTCTAGATTTATTATGTTTTTATTAGTTTTTCCGTACGAACGATGACAATATTTGTATGTGTTTTGTTTTAATATTCATGAATTATTAGTATTATGTTTGGTTGGTTTGTTTTGGTTTGGTTTGAATATGTTGTTAATTAATTATATGTTCTATTTGTTTACTTTTAATCTTTTAAAAAAAACAGTCTGGCCAAAACCGAAGGTTCATTTCAAAACCTTCGGTTTTAACCCTCTTTTAAAAAAATCTAAAGGATAAAAACCGAAGGTTTATTTGAAAACCTTCGGTTTTGCCCAATGTATAAAAATATCTGAAAATTCTCTAAGTGTGGGGAAGTGTAAAAACCGAAGGTTTATTTGAAAACCTTCGGTTTTGCCCAATGTATAAAAATATCTGAAAATAGGGTAAAAACCGAAGGTTTATTTGAAAACCTTCGGTTTTGCCCAATGTATAAAAATATCTAAAAATAGGGTAAAAACCGAAGGTTTATTTGAAAACCTTCGGTTTTGCCCCATGTATAAAAATATGGGGAAGGGTAAAAACCAAAGGTTTATTTGAAAACCTTCGGTTTTGCCCCATGTATAAAAATATCTGAAAATTTTCTAAGTGTGGGGAAGGGTAAAAACCGAAGGTTTATTTGAAAACCTTCAGTTTTGACCTTAGATTAAAAAGTGTGGGAAGGGTAAAATCCGAAAGTTTTCAAATAAACCTTCGGTTTTGCCCATAGATTAAAAATATCTTAACTCCTAAATTATTTTGTTTTTAACCAAATAATATTAACTACTAACTAATATAATCTATTGTGTGTTCTATTTTAAAAATTAATATTGTGTTTAATGTTAAAGTGTTTATGGTTGTGTTTGATTTTTATATATAGATAAGTGTATTTGAATGTTTATGTTTGATTATCTTATGAATGTGTGTAATGTTTGATCATATGGATTATGCAATATTTGAAGGATATCAAATGTGTTAAATTAATGTTGTTCAAGGTTATTAGAAAAGTGATAAACAAATGAATTTAACAAGTGGTAAAGTGATAATTCCGAAAGTTATTTAATGAACTTTCGGAAATAACTATCAAAAACCGAGAGTTAATAATATAACTTTCGGTTTTACCATTTCCAAGACCGAGAGTGTTATCTAAATCTTTCGGTTTTGATGGCTATTTCCGAAAGTAATGATAAAACTTTCGGAAATATCACTTCTCATTTCTTAAATTATAGTGTTTTTTACCTTCACATATAGACTCCTAACTAATATAATCCATTGTGTGTTGTATTTTAAAAATTAATATTGTGTTTAATGTTAAAATGTTTATGAATGTGTTTGATTATATAGAGAAGTGTATTTGAATGTTTGTGTTTGATTATCTTATGTATTTGTGTAATGTTTGATCATATGTATTGGGAAATGTTTTAAGGATATGAAATGAGTTAAATTGATGATGTTCAATGCTATTAGAAAGTGATAAACAAATGAATTTAAAATTTTTTCAAATTGTAAAACCGAAAGTTTATTATAGAACTCTCGGAATTAGTTATCAAAAACGAGAGATTATTTGACATCTCTCGGAAATATGAAAATGAAAACCGAAAGTTTAGGGTAAACCTTCGGCTTTTACATTGATAAAAAACCGAAAG
Source organism: Impatiens glandulifera (assembly GCF_907164915.1). NCBI lineage: Eukaryota > Viridiplantae > Streptophyta > Magnoliopsida > Ericales > Balsaminaceae > Impatiens > Impatiens glandulifera. Next base: position 6,575,771 of record NC_061865.1, on the reverse strand, counting down.
TTTAAATAAAACCTTCGGTTTTTACAATGATCAAAACCCGAAAGTTTTATTAAAACCTTCGGTTTTGATCAATGTAAAAACCGAAAGTTTTATTTAAACTTTCGGTAATAATAAAAAAAAAATAGAAACCCGATTCGCCTTTTCTTCTTCCCATTTCTTCTTTCTCCGTTTTTGCTCCCGCTTCTCTCTTCCACCTCCTTAGCCGAAATCGACGCCGCCACCCACAATCGACGCCGCCTGATTGAAGACGCCGCCGACCAAGGACGCCGCCGACCCAAGACGACGAGCGACAGACGACGACGCCGCCGCCACCGACCGACGCCCTTCTCCTCCTTCAGCCGCTGGTCTTCTCCTCCTTCAGCCGCTCTTCTCCTCCGACCAAAGGTAATCTGTTATATATATATATATTTGAATTGAAATGTTGTTTATTAGAATTAGGATTGTAGTTCAGGTTAGATTTTTAGGTTTGAATTTGTATGTATGAATTTTAGGTATGAATTTTAGGTTAGAATTTGGATTTTTGTTTGATTGAAGTCTGATTTTGGTTTGATTGCATTTTGATTTAGATTAGATCTTGTTTAAATTAAGGTTTTTGTTTGATTTTTATTTGTTTTTGGTATGATTTTGGTTAACTTTAGGTTAGAGTCATGTATTGAATAATGAATTGATTATTATTGTTTGTTTAGGTTAGATTTGAGTTTGTGAATGCATTGATTATTGTTCATTTAGGTTGGATTGGTTTGATGTTTGTTAGATTTAGGTTGGATTGGTTTCACGTTGGTTTGATTTTGGTTGGATTGAAATTTGATTTTGGTTTGATTTAGGTTAGATTGGTTTGATGTTGGTTTGATTTTGGTTGGATTGAAGTTTGATTTTGGTTTGATTTAGTTTAGATTGGTTTGATTTTTATTTTGATTTTGGTTTGAGTTAATTTTGTATGAATTGTTGGATTTGGTTTTTGATTCATACTTTATTGTTTGATTAATAGGGTTTATTATTGTTCGATCTACGTACACCGCCCGCTCTTCTTCTTCGTTGCTCTTTTTGTGCAAGGTTAGTTATTGTTGTTTTATTATATGGTTAGGTTAGTAATTTAATGTTTGATTTATGTTAGATTTAATGTTAGATTTATGTTAGATTTAATGTTAGAATTATGTTAGATTTGAATGTTAGATTTAAGTTTGATTTATGTTTAGGGTTGATTTATGTTAGATTTTAATGTGAGACTTAAGTTTAATTTATGTTTGGGTTGATTAATTATGTTAGATTATGTTTGAAATGTTGAATTAGATTGAGTTTGAATTAGATTTTATTTTAGGTTGGAATTGATATATGGAATGAATTGTGTATGGAATGAATTGTGTTGGATTATAATTGATTGGATATGTAGAGATTATGTTAGAAATATGTAATCCTAATTAATTTAGACAAAGTTAAGTAAATAATAATGTGGGTTGTTTTTCATTTTATTAGAAAGATGGAAGTACCCGATAAAAGCTGGATGACCTTACGTCGAGATCATCCAGATTACGAGGAAGGTGTTGACAAATTCCTCGAGTTTGCTGTTAGGAGTACATCCCGACAAAAAGTGAAATGTCCTTGCGTGAAATGCTTGAACACGCCGTTTATGGAAATAGACGAAGTGAAGACTCACCTCATCATTTATGGAATAAATGTGCATTACGAGTACTGGTATTGTCATGGAGAAAAAAGACGTACTACTCAAGTGGTTAATGAAGATGTCGATGAAGATGGCGATGACTACGATGATGATGATGATGATCAGTTAGAGGATGCCGTACCAGAATTCAACGATCCGAGAACGGAGACGAATAATACAGTTAACGAAGAGGTCAATGAAGAACGTTATATGCACAATTTCATAAACGATATGTTCTCCAACGTTAATGATGTCCCGAACAACCATGAACCAGTCGAAGATGCGCAAAGATTTTATAAATTGCTTGATGATTCCAAACGGCCATTGTATGAAGGTGCTCGAATAACGAAATCATCGGCACTATTGAAACTACTTCACATAAAGAATGTGTGTCAATGGACAAATTCTTCGTTCGATATGTTGTTGCGTCTACTTAAAGACTACATATTACCGATTGACGCTCAATTGCCAAACTCCTACTACGAAAGTAAAAAATTCATTACTGATATCGGGCTTAAGTATGACAAGATAGACGCATGTAGGAACAACTGTATGCTATTTTGGAAAGACGACATAAATGAAGATTCTTGTAGAGTTTGTGGTCTTTCAAGATGGAAAGTCGACCAAACAAGTGGGACAGTTCGAGAGAAGAAAAATGGGAAATTCATTCCAAAGAAGGTGTTGAAATATTTCCCTCTAATACCAAGACTGCAAAGACTATACATGTCCTCAAAAACGGCTCCAATGATGAGATGGCATAAAGAAGGAAGAGTTGATAGTGATACGTTGAGACATCCTGCTGATTCCTTAACCTGGAAAACATTCGATGAAAATTATAAAGATTTTGCGTCTGATTCTCGAAACGTAAGACTAGGTTTATCAAGCGATGGGTTTCAACCATTTGTAAATGGAAAAAAGTCATATAGTGTTTGGCCGGTTATTCTCGTTCCTTATAATGTGTCACCCTCTACTTGCATGAATTCTAGCAATTTCATTTTATCTATGTTAATTCCGGGTCCAAAGAGTCCGGGAGATGCGATTGACATATTTCTCCAGCTATTGATCGACGAGTTGACTGAACTGTGGCAAACTGGTGTGAGAACGTTTGATGCACACACCTCGCAATACTTTAACATGCGAGCGGCATTGTTGTGGACCATTAATGACTTTCCCGCATACGCGAATTTATCGGGCTGGAGTACGAAAGGTAAATTTGCTTGTCCTTGTTGTAACAACGACACAGTATCTCTTCGATTGGTTCATGGTTCCAAACAATGTTACATGGGTCATAGACGCTTCCTTCCACCGAAGCACAAATACAGAAGGGATAAAGAGTCGTTTGATGGTCGAACTGATTATGGAGAGCCCCCTAGATTGTTAACGGGTCAAGAAAGTTACGAGCAAGCACGAGACCTAGAAGACATAATTCTTAGTACGGATCTAAGCAAGAAAACCAAGATATATCATGAAACGCGGGGAGACAATTGGAACAAATTGAGCATTTTCTTCCGCTTGCCTTATTGGAAATCATTATTATTGAGACATAATTTGGATGTGATGCATATTGAGAAAAATATTTGTGATAGCGTGTTGGGAACAATAATGAATGTGAAAGAGAAGACGAAGGATGGTCCTAAAGCGCGTAAAGACTTACAACTATTAGGCATAAAGTCATGGTTACATCCTATAAATGATGAAGGAGTGGTTCATTATCCAGAAGCGCCTTTCACTTTGACATCCGATAATAAAAAACGTTTTTGGAAATTCTTGAAAGATCTCAAGTTGCCTGATGGTTTTTGCTCAAATATCAGTGGTTGTGTAAATTTGGAAGAGAAAAAGATTTCGGGATTAAAGAGTCATGATTGTCACATTTTGTTGGAATATCTTATTCCTTTAGCAACCCGTGGATTACTTCCAGATAATGTGTATGATGCGTTAATAAATTTGTCTCGGTTCTTTCGGTTGTTGTGTTTCAAAGAGTTGATTGAAGCGGACCTCGAACAATTGTACATGGATATTACATTGACACTCTGCAAATTTGAAATGATTTTTCCGCCGTCAATTTTCGACATCATGATGCATCTCCCGGTTCACTTATCATTTGAGGCTTTGCTTGAGGGACCTGTTCAGTATCGATGGATGTATCCGTTTGAACATTACATGGGTACAATGAAAAGATATTTGCGGAATAATAACCACCCAGAAGCCTCTATAAGCGAGAGCTATCTTGTAAATGAGAGTATTAGTTTATGTGCAAGGTATATGGAGGAAGAAGAGCAAGAAAATGCACAAACTGAAATCTCGGGCATTTCTATATTTTCATCGTTGGAAGACCTTTCTAACGGAAAAATATACAACGTGGATTATATCGATCGAGTGACAGCTCATTCATACATTTTGAAAAATTGCCCCGAAGCTGAACCTTTTTACATGTAAGATTCTATGTTGCTGTTATTAATTAGCATTAAAAAGTATGCTATTTAATATTCGATCTATTTGCAGAGATTACATGCAGTATTGCAATAACAACGAGTCTCGTGGAGAAACGTTTGCCGCATATTTCAAACATAAAGTGAGTTCATTAAAAACCATATATTCTAACTCTTTCTATTTATTTTAACAACTACATGTCGGGTAAATGTATGTATAGGTTGCTCAATTAACCGAATTTAACGACATATCAAGAGACCTCAAGATCTTAGGAGAAGGTCCAAGTATGTACTCGTCTATGTATGTTTGGTGTAAAGTAAACGGATACAAATTCTGTACAGAAAAACACGACGAAGGTTTGACAACTCAAAATAGTGGGGTGGTTGTTGAAGGGTTCAATGGTTCTGAAACTATGTCATACTACGGAGTTTTAACAGATATAATCGAAGTGCAATACTTTTCTCACAAACGAGTTGTTTATTCAAGTGTAAGTGATTTGATACACATTCGGGGGAACTAGGAGTGAAAGTGGATAAATATGGCTTCGTAAGTATAAATGTAAACCGATTTTTAAAAACCCAAAGTCAAGACCCGTATATATTGGCGAGTCAAGCAAAACAAGTCTTCTACGCCCTTGATATGTCAGTCCGACCCGGTTGGAAGATTGTGACAAAAATAAAACCGCGGTTTACAAATATATAGATCAGATTAATTAGGTAGATTATCTGTTTTTTACTATATATTATTTCTTATTACTACTTTATTTCAATTAGTCGCTCATTTATTAATGGTATGCATTAAGAATGTCTAAAGGTAGTAAAGAACCTTGGTGGAGTATGAGGAAAACACCCAGCAAACTCTTAAAGCCGTACCAGAACCTCATTGCACAATCAAAAAACTTAAGGCTCCGAGAATCGTCTACTAGAGATGCACCACCTATTGTTGTAGTCCCGATAGCTACTGCTCCCCCAGCAGACGAGGATGTTGAGGCTGCTGAGGCAGAAGAGTTTGTAGAGAGTACGTTTGCTAATGTGGGGGATGAGGACGATGAGGCTGACGACGAGGGTCACGAGGACCCTCAGGACGTGGATGAAGAGGAGGAGCATGGATCGACTCCCGACCCATCATCGACAGGTAACTTGTTTACAATTAGTTATAGTTTGAATTGATTCACATATCTGATTATGAATTTGATCTATTTTGAAGAATCTTGTGCCCGCAAGAGACGAGGGAAAAACAAGAATATTGCGTTATCTAAGAGACCAGCGGGGACAAGGATTCCTCTCACTTTTAGAGAGGTAGATGGGAAGCCGGGCGGTGTTGACGTTGGAAGAACAAGGTGGTCTAGACATGTGGGGTCGGTTGTGCGGGATCCCTCAGCCGTCTCGCACCGTCTTTTGAAGTGGAAGGCATTAAGTGCTGACCAATTGGATTACATTTGGAATGCTGCGAAGGTAAAGATTAATTAATTATACATTGATCATTCAATAATTATTTTAAAACATTTGAATGTTTTTATTTTCAGGATCCGTTCGAGGCTACTAATGGTCCTATTGATTCTTTTCGAAAAACCGCAATGGGACACGTCAGACAGATATGGGATAGATGGTGCTCGGATTTGCACAAGGAATATATCCGCATCCATAAAGGAGACGAGGCCGCGGTACTTGCCAATCCTCCACCAGACTACGATCGAGATGATTGGGAGTTTGTGTGTCGCAACCATTTCTTTACGGAGAAATTTAAGGTACGGTTTCATAATTCAAATAAAATATGATATTAGTTATTCTAACTTCAATTTTTTAATTTGAATTTCAGAAAAATAGTAGCACAAATATAGCTAACAGAAAGCAGCTGAAATTCCCGCATCATACGGGAAGTAGACCGTTTGCTCAAATTGAAGAAGAGTTGGTAAGATTGTTATGAGTTATATACTAACTTAATCTAAAGATTGTTATGAGTTATATAAATTTTTTTTTCAACAGGCGATTGAAATGGGAAGGGCTCCATCTGTGGTTGAAGTGTTCAAGAGGACCCGTACCCCAAAACCGACAAAAGAAAACCCAACTCCCGTCCCGGACGACCGCGTTCAAGAGAAAATTGTAAGTGAATTGAATTTAATTAAATTACTTATAACTAGTTTATAAATTATTATATAATTGACAAATTATTTCAAATTTGCAGGTTGAGATGGAGGAAGTTCTAAGTAACGAACCGGAAATATCAGACTTTGAGTTGACGGAGAGAGTATTCGGACGCCAAAAACATGGGGGAGTATTCGGTATGGGATCAGGCGTCCGACCCACACACTTTCGTCAGGATCTACGAAGTTCTAACAATTCTCAACGAGCCACTGATCGATTGTTTGAGGAGAATCAAAGAATGGCGATGGAACTTGAGGAATTGAAGAAAAGGGATGAAGAAAAAACTCAAACGATTAATCAAATCCAAGCGGAAAAGGTAGAATTGATTTCAAGAATGGATAGGGAAAGTGCAAAACAGGAGAAGGAAATGTTAGAATTGAATGCAATATTAGAGAGTTTTGAAATGTTTATGCGGCAATATCAACCACCCCCTCCCCCCACCAGCTAGTTCTAAGACGTTTCGACTATATGAATTGATTGAATATGTTTAATGGTTTAATGTAAAACATGTTGTTTGGATGATTGATTGGAGAATTTTGGAATGATGATTTTGTTTTATGAATTGATTGGTTTGACTGAACAGGTTTAGGTTTCGGTATGGGGTTTCGGTTGAGCACAAAACGATAGGGCTATTTTGTAAAATTTTAAGAGATAACCCGAAAGTTAAATGGAAGCTTTCGGTTTTTTTTCAAAGGAAAAAACGAAGGTTTATTCAATAACTCTCGGTTTTTCTTCAAAGGAAAAACCGAAGGTTAAGCTAATAACTCTCGGTTTTTCTTAAAAGGAAAAACCGAAGGTTAAGCTAATAACTCTCGGTTTTTCTTTAAAAGGAAAAACCGAAGGTTACGCTAATAACTCTCGGTTTTTCTTTAAAGGAAAAACCGAAGGTTAAGCTAATAACTCTCGGTTTTTCTTCAAAGAGAAAAACCGAAGGTTAAGCTAATAACTCTCGGTTTTTCTTTAAAGAGAAAAACCGAAGGTTAAGCTAATAACTCTCGGTTCTTCTTTAAAGAGAAAAACCGAAGGTGAAGCTAATAACTCTCGGTTTTTCTTCAAAGGAAAAACCGAAGGTTCATTCAATAACTCTCGGTTTTTCTTTCAAGGGAAAAACCGAAGGTTAAGCTAATAACTTTCGGTTTTTCTCATTTGAAGAAAACCCGAGAACTAGAGGATATCTTTCGGTAAATACACAATTATTTTTAACGACGAAGTCAATACCGAGGGATGACGACAGTTACCTTAACTCTCGGATTTTAGTCTATACCGAAAGTTATAGGGTCAAAACCGAGAGTTTTCACTTTCGGTTTTGACCATTTTTTACCAGTGTATATGTCATTCACGTCTCTCAGATCAAGAAAAAGGTGGGAAATTCAATAGTCAATTCTCATATTTCTATCCTACAAGAGGACAGCATTGTAGAGCCAATTGCAATTCTAGATGAGAGTCATGGTCTAACGTTTCAGATGAAGATGCTAGTTGGGAAGAAGAGTCATGGTTGATGACAAAGTACCCTCAGTTTGTGTTGACAATGGGAGACACAACTTCTTTCAATCAGCTTATTCGTGGACGAACAAGTGTTGATGTGGAGCTAATGTTATAAGAGCATTTTAAGGTTAGATTTGTAACCTTTAATAAGTCGACAAATTGTTAATGAAGTCGGCAAGTTCAGTAATTTTGTATGTTCGGTAATTTTGTTTTTAATAAGCTGTACAAACAACAGATTTTAGATTTGGAATAAGTTGTTACACACGAGATGACAGTTGATTAAACAGGATCAATTATAACAGAATGGGAAGAAACAACTAGCTTTGCCAACTGACAGAGGCAATTAGATTGTGTTGCAGAGGGGTGAAATAATTCTGAAGACAGGAGGAGCCTTGAAATAAATATCTTCTGAACAAAAATAGAAATGACTCTATACTTACTCTAATTCTATGCTAATTCAGTCTCACCTTCCTGTCAATTGCAGGTATTCTCATTCTCTACCCTCTTCTGTATAAGTATAATTCCCATTATATCATAATCATAAAAAAAAAAAAAAAATTGTCCTATAATTCAAGGCTCAAGCTAATTAAAAACCCAATTGTGTTTCTACTAATAGCTGGCAACTGGATTTTATCATCCAAATACTATATTATAAACATAGGAAGGATTTAATGCTTGAAAAAGAAAGATGATCAAAGAAATTGCTAACCAACTTTCCCAAAAATTCAAAATTAACATAGTTCAAGGCTAAAGCTAACTAAAATTCATCATTCCACTATACAAAAAATTATGTTCTATCATGCAAGTGTTTGTGTAAAAACAAAGGATATCATACCTGGTGGCCTTGGTGTTAGTAAAACTTGTCAGTTGCCACCTAAGTCATCAAATTGGGTATGGTGCACCCCCAAATTCTGCACTTTTAACAACTGTACAATTAACTGTACAACTCAAGGCTCAAACTAACAGTCCAAAGCTAGAATCAAATGAAGAACTTGTTGGAGAACAACAGTGAGCAAGTTTTGGAGAGAAAAACCAGTAATGGGATTAATTTTATTAATGAATTATATACAAAAATAAATCCCAAAACAGATTAAAAAACTCCCCTCTATCCTAAATTATCTCTTTCCAGGGTGTTATTTGAATACAATTTCATAACTCTATATACAACTATGTATCCATTCATTCATTCAATTGCCATCGAGCTAGTGGCTGGTTGGTCTTTTATCTGTTTGTCATCATCTAAAACTTTTACCGAATTCTGTTTGAGCTTGCAAATGGCTCAGGGTTAGCCTTTGCTGCCAATGATTTTGTTGCAACTTCAGAAGCAGAAGGTGTCCCAAATGCCTTCCAGAATCTCAATGTTTCATCTCCTGCAGCAGTTGCAATTGTATTTCCATCTGGGCTCTGTCAAATATCAAATAACATCCAATCAATCATCAATTAAGCAATCAATGAAAAAAGAAAAGAAAAGAAAAGAAAAGAAACTTACTTGAGTCATGAAAAGGACTCTTGAAGTATGCCCATTCAGTTCTGCAACCTTCACCATCGAAGGATACTTCCACAATGTCAATTGATTCTGGCTAAACCCATGTGAGCTCAACAACTCCCGTTCATTCTTGTTCCAAACAAGACCACAAACTTGCGAACCAGTGTTATAGGAGTTCAACTGAGCCCCGGTGTGGGTATTCCAGAATTTGATGCACCCATCTCCCCCACCACCACCCGAAGCTAGCAAGTTGCTCTGAAACGGGCACCAAGCAAGCGCCTTTACAGCAGCAGTGTGGTCTTCAAGTCTGTGAAGCCACTGGGTAGGGGAACTGGAAGAAGCCGTGGATCTATCCCAGATGTGAATCAGATTATCGTTTCCACCGCTTGCCAACTGCTGCCCGGAGGCAGACCACTTCAGCCCGCAAACCTCTTGGCTGTGTCCTATGAATTCCTCCACAATATGCTGCCTTATTCTTACGTCGTTGTTTATGATTTTTCCATCCATACCCCCAGTTGTTAGTATGTGATTGTTCCAGTCAAGAGAACCAACTCGGGAGCTGTGTCCTCCGCTTAAGGTCCTTAACTGTCTGTTTGAAGTGGAATCCCAAAGCTGGACATGGGAATCGTTCAAGCCCAGAGCAATATGGCGACCATCAGGAGCCCACTTGACGCTGGTCACAGGGCCACATTCATCATCAACCGTGACTAGCTCAGAGGTTGATCCGTCGGTTGCATCCCAGAGATAGACTGTGGAACCAAGGGCAATGGCAAGAACATTGGCGCTGCCCCAGTCAAGCAAATTCAGATAGAAATCATCAACCATGTCTGGAGCATCAAGTGTTCTTTCAGATGTCTACAAAATTCAAATCAAAGCAATTAGAAAGAAACATCCTTTCAGATAGATCATCATGATGATATTGAGTAACACAACAAATGATACGTACCTGAGGAAAGTGACGGCGAGGCTTTGAAGATTTAGAAGTATTGTTAAGAGATGAAGAAGAAGAAGAAGTCAAGTGCGAAGGAATGGCCTCAATGGGAGTGGGAGGCTTGTTCTTGAAAGCGAGAATGCGGGTTTTGTTCATGTTGAATGCCTCCGCCAATACCTTTCTGTATGCTTCTTTAGCGGGGGAGTTGTCTGCCTGATTAACCTTACCAGCTTTATTCATACCTGTGAGCATGGAATGCGCATAGTCGAAGTCTGTAGCCGATCGATTTGGTATGAACCTGTCCAACTGTCCAACAAAGGAATCAACTGTCAGATTAAATCATCTAATCAGAACGGATAGTAATCCAAAAAGAATCTTAGGGTCTCTTACGTTTTCCCGGTCATTTTTTCTCTGAAGAAATTGTGAATTGATAATTCTGCCTGAATCCATTTGGAAAGAAAGAGCCTGCAAAATAAACAAGAAAAGAGAGCCCTGCAGAAAGAATACAAAGAAAACTCGAAGCAGATAAAGAAGATTATGTATAAAGAAACTAAACACAAAGAAATTGAAAATCGTAAGCTTTCGTGGACTTAGAGAGCACAATAAGAAAGAGAACAGAAGAGAGAAAGAGAAGAGATCAATTTGTGAATAAATGAAAGAATACAGAAGTTTATATACGCGTCGTCGTTGTGAAATTAGGGTTTTTTGTTATGGAAGAGATACAACGGCTAGTAGCCGGATCTCTCTCCCCCTATGTCTTATGTCTGAAGTCAAAATAAAATAACCGTTGAACATTATATATATAAATTCTTACAATAATGAGTTACTCTTTTTTTATTATTATAACAAATTAATTATTATTAATTCAAATAAAAAATCAAGTATATAAAATTAAAATGTAAGTATTATATATATATATATAAATAAATTTAAAATTAGATAAATAAAGCTCGAATTTATGTATTTAGAAAATTTCTAAAAGAGTTTAAGATTGTCCTCCAATTCATAGTAAAACTTCCCATCATATTGTCAATCGATTTATAAGTTTAAATTGAAATTTTCATATTTCAGTTCGACCAATTTCATATACTACTTAACTATCTATTTTCTTGATTGGGAAACGATCATAGGATCATTTGTATGTTTTTTTCAGAAACACAACATAACCAATCTACCTAAATCAGAAATACCCAAATTTGATTTTTGAAAATTTACAAAATTAGATTTCTATTTTGAGTTATTACTCAAGAACAACAACCCATAAACCCTTCTAATAAGTTTCTAAGGATGTTAGAAACATATTCAAACTAATTCTAAGCTATCCCGATCATGTTTGATAAAAAACTATTTTTTTATAAAATACAAATTTCAGTTCTTGAATTGGTTAAAATGAATAGGCATTGTTCATGTTTTGGTTTCATTCAATCATATAAAGCATAAAGAAGTTATTGACAAGCTCCTTACGTTTCATCAAACCTTAAAACTCAAAAACACATTTTCTGTATCAAAACTATTTGAGTTGAGTAGGACATCATCCCAATCAAATGATGCAATATGGATGATGTTATAAATGATCATTGGGACCAGACAAAGCTTCCCACACCCTTGGATAAAAGGATCAAATCCCCAATCGAAAACATCAAACCTGCAGTTTGATGTTCTTGACGACCGACCGAGGGCTTAACCATGGTTCGATTTAAGACCGAGAAAATTGAACCCTCCCTTACACCCGATTGAGGAATCTCACACTTAACCCAGAATTCTTAGCCTAGGACCGAGAGCCTCCCGCACCCGACCGAGAGCCTCCCGCACTTGATTGAGAGCCTCCCGCATCCGACCGAGTGTCTCCCGCACCTCGACCGAGAGCCTCTCACACCCGACCGACAGCCTCCCGTACCCAACTAAGAGCCTCTTGCACCTCGACCGAGAGTCTCCCATGTGCACCTCGATTGAGAACCTCCCGTACCCAATTGAGAACCTCCCACGCCTTGACCGAGGGATCTCAACCCATGACCGAGGAAAACAACACCCATGACCGAAGGGACCGATCTTTGGCCTTTTTGGTTGAGATTTTAAAATTATTTTTAAAATTTTCGAACCCCAAACTATTTTCTAAAAATATTAAATAAATGGAAAACAATTTCAAAATATTTTTATAAAAAATATTTTGATAAGAGCCTGTTTGAGATTTATTTTTAGATTCTGATGCCTTAAACTGATATTGTTCAGGTACTTTCCTCATCAATTGTCGACATAAATCTCAAGTACCAGTATTTACATCAATTGTTCGTTTTAACCAAATCAAAAACTCAAAATTTTCAATTTTTTTTGAATTTTTTATTTTGATCAAACATGATCGGGATGGATCAAACATTATCCAAACAGTTGTTCAACATCATTATAATCATGTTGGGAAGATTTTTGGGCTGTGATTCAGCAGAATTAACAAAGAACAACAAACACATTTTTTTATTTTGAAAATTCAAATTTGGATTTGGATTTTTTTTATTTAGATCGATTGATCGATTCTATCTTATCTAGATAGTTTCTAAATGATCATAGGATCGTTATTCAAATATAAAACACCATAAACAACAAACATGCAAATTTATGCAATTTGAAATATAAAAATTTCAAATTCAAACTGTAAATATGAATTATATAATAGGGTGATTGGATCCTTACCAAGGATTAGAGAATGCTCCTTAGACATTAGGGAAGATGTTGGATGCACATATTCAAGCTTTAAGTTCGTATCCACAGTTTTCAAAAAATCCAAAAGCTTGAAGCTTTAATGTCATATTTCTGAAAATCAACGATTGGAAGGTGTAGAGTGGATCTCTTGCCTTCATAATGACTTAGGGGATGTATTTATACTATCCCTGAGTTGGTGAAAGCTTCAAGTGGGCTGAATCATCCAAAAACCATTAATGTCATTTTGGTTGTTCTTGAGGCCACTTGTTGAAATAGGGATGAATCATCCCTAATTTGTAGGAGAAATGATCACCATCGTAGGGTGATCACTTCAGCCTTTAAGTTAGTCAAAATGGTTAACTATAAGCTGAGTTCCAAATTAGAGAAATCGAAGACGGGTCTTCATCCTTATCCTCGCGGCATCGCGATGAGGAAGGCGATTGAAGGCCAATACGACGTCATTTCGTGTGTGTCTAGTGTTCCATCACTGATCAGTCATTGTTTAAGCATTCCGTTAGCGTTCTAGCTAATGGGACTAACGTCCAGTTAGTTAATCCACTACGGCTTGGGCGCGCTGCTTTCGCTACAACGGGCTACGCGTGCTAGTGATGGGCGTTGGATGAAAATTTGATGCACATCTGATGGTTGTGGTTCGACTGTAGAATTTTGGCTACACCCGATTACTAATTTAATTTAATTTTAAAATCTTAAAAATTTGTTTGAAATTGATTTTTCTTTCACTCTTTTGACTTTAAATTTTATCTTTTCAAATACACAAAATATTAAAATAAATATGGCAAATATTTTAACTTTTTTTAATATATTTTTAAGGATAAATAAATAATTGTTTTATATGAAATGAATATATAACCATTCATTCTAAATTATTTATTTTTGTCATTTTAATTTTTTTAATATTATTTTGAGATAAAATGTGTACAACATTTATCTCAAATAATTTTATTTTTTCGTTGGCCTTAACCTTTAATTAATTTGATTAATTAGTACAATAATTAATCTTAATTAATTGTTTTAAATGAGTTTTTGGCATGAAGTTAATTATTTTGACTTTATTTATTTAAAAATAAATCAAAATAATTATTTTAATATTATAAATTGAGGTATATATTTTTAGTGCTTACATATGGTATATATAATCTTTCTCAGTTGATATTGTGTTGACCCGTAATTCCCTTCATTACGGGCCTTGATTTTATCCCATAATTTTTGTAAAGTGGTAATGCTCTGAATGTGTACCTTATTTTCTTGTTGAATGTATTAATTATCCAGGTCATTACCGTTGCATCTTTCATTCTCCATAGTGTTGCCTCTTTTGGATCTTTCAACATCTTACAAGAACCGCCAAGAAGCTAGTTTCATCTTAGATAGAAGTCCAAGCCGTATGCTCGTGCTCCATTCTAAGTAGTTGATTCTTGTAAGGATTGTCGATGTGAGAATGGTTGACTCTCCTTCATGTAGGTAGAGAGAATAGTGCGATTTTTTTTCTGCCATCTGAAAGTTGATCGCCAAAGAGTTGATTGAAATTTTCTCTCGAATTGAATTAGGGTTTCGTTCTTGCTGTCTAGTAGATGCTCTTATTTGGAGATGATTGATGAATCTTGAACCTAATTGTGTCGAGTGGCTTTATACCATGTAAGATTCTATGTGATGAAGTTTATAACAAGAAAAGATTGATCTATTTGAGCAGAGAAATTGAAGAACAAGAGTAGAGAAGAAAGAGATTACAAAACAAGAAGTGAATGTCAATCTTATTCATAAAGTCAGGGAATTACCCTAATTATGTATATATATACATTGTTGACCTAATTAAAAAACTATAATGTTATCCCTAACTTTATATGATTGTCCAATTAAGTAATCAGATTTTAACCATCTTTAATAATTAAGATAAACTTATTTTGACACTACAAAATAGTAAAGATTTAATTAAAAATATAAATATTTATCTCAATAGTTGTTGAGTTATGGAGTCTATACTTATAATAAATTTTAAAAAGTTAATTAGAGTTTATTTGGTTTGTGTATGTTTGGGCTTGAGCCTGATCAAGAGTTATTTTAATTTTATTATTTACATGTTTACCCTATAAACATGTAGAGACAAAGTTGTTGTTGTTTAATTGAAAATAGTGAGTTATGACATATAGTAGGTTAGGTCATATTAGCGAAAAATTAATGATTTTTATTTAAGAAGTATTAAATTTCAGAACTGAAGTCTTTTGAACATCAGTTATGTGAAAACTATATTTTTAAAAAAACAAGAATGTGTGAGTTTCTAAAAGATTGGGAATAAACTCAAGAAAAGAAATGATATAGTTGATACACATTGATGTCTAGGGACCTGCACTCGTTTCTTCTATTGGCGGATCACAGTATTACGTGACGTTTATAGATGAGATTCGACAAGAAAAAAATGGATTTACTTTATGAAGACAACAAATTTGATTATTTGTTGTTTTCAAAAAGTGAAAGATTTTGATTGAAAATGAAACAAATCAAAAGGTTAAGTACTTAAGACCCGACAACGGAGACGATTACATCAATTTAGATTTCAAAGAGTATTGTAATTTGAATGAGATGAGTATGGTAAAGACTATTCCCCGAACGTTTCAAGATAATAGTGTAGTTGAACAGATGAATCGAATATTGAACAAGCGTGCTATAAATATGAAACTAGTTTAAAACTTTATGTAAGACTTGTTTGATGGCTCGTTAAGCTTTTTTAGAGCATAATCATATAATTTTTTTTTATTATATTTTACTTCTTAATCAAAATTAATATATAAGTATAGATTTTTACAGAGTTTTTTAATATAATTTTTATAAATTTTTTAATATAAGAAATTAATATATAAAATAATTCTTATAGGTTTTTTTTAATATAAGAAATTAATAATATATATTTAAATTCGAGCATTTCGAACCGATCAAACCGAGTTTGAGCTTAATATTGAAAACTCAATTGAACTCGAGCTCGAACCGAGCCAATAAAAAATGAGTCGAGCCAAACTCGAGCCAGAGCTAGTTAGAGCCCGACTCGTTTACATAGTTAATATTAACCATAAAATTGGAGATTGAACTGAATAAGGATATGAGATGAATTGATAAATACAAAAGCTTAAGACTTTTATGTTAAAAATGATTGAATTGACTTAGAATTAACATAAACAAAACTATATATATCACTTTATGAGTGTGATAGGCTGTGCATGTTGAAATAACCTGAAAACCCTATTATGTATCTACTAATAGCTGGCAACTTGATCATATCATCCCAAACACTATTATAAACATAAACACTATTATAAACATAGGATTTAAAGCCTCAAAATGAAAGATGATCAAAGAAATTGCTAACCAACTTTCTCAAAAATTCAAAATTAACATAGTATTCAAGGCTCAGGCATGTTTGTGTAAAAACAAAGGATATCATACCTGCGTGTCCTTGGGTTGCATCTTTGTTAGTAAAACTTGCCACAACTGGGTCTAGTGCACCCTCAAATTCTGCACTTGCAACAACTGTACAATTCAAGGCTCAAACTAACTAAAAAACACATACATTATTATCACTTACTTATATGGTAGTCTACTAGAATCAAATGAAGAACTTGTTGGAGAACAACCAACAGTCAGCAAGTTTTGGAGAGAAAAACCAGTAATTGGATTAATTTTATTAATGAATTATATAAACAAACCCTAAACCAGATTAAAAAACTCCACTCTATCCTAAATTATCCCTTTGTAAGGGTGTTATTTAAATACAATTTCATAACTCCTATACAACAACCCTGTATTCATTCTTTCATATGCCAGTGAGCGAGTGACTATTTTTTATTATCTATCATCATCTATCTAAACTTTAAACAAACAAACAGTATGAAGTAGTAGTAGTTCATTCATCAATATGCTTAACGAATTCTGTTTGAGCTGGCAAATGGCTCAGGGTTAGCCTTTGCTGCCATTGATTTTGTTGCAACTTCAGAAGCAGAAGGAGTCCCAAATGCCTTCCAGAATCTCAATGTTTCATCTCCTGCAGCAGTTGCAATTGTATTTCCATCTGGGCTCTGTCAAATATCAAATATCAAATATCAAATACCATCCAATCAATCAATCAATCAATCAATCATCATCTGAAGAAAAGAAAAGAGACTTACTTGAGTCATGAAAAGGACTCTTGAAGTATGCCCATTTAGTTCTGCAACCTTCACCATCGAAGGATACTTCCACAATGTCAATTGATTCTGGCTAAACCCATGTGAGCTCAACAACTCCCGTTCATTCTTGTTCCAAACAAGACCACAGACTTGCGATCCAGTGTTATAGGAGTTCAACTGAGCCCCGGTGTGAGTATTCCAGAATTTGATGCACCCATCTCCCCCACCACCACCCGAAGCTAGCAAGTTGCTCTGAAACGGGCACCAAGCAAGCGCCTTTACAGCAGCAGTGTGGTCTTCAAGTCTGTGAAGCCACTGGGTAGGGGAACTGGAAGAAGCCGTGGATCTATCCCAGATGTGAATCAGATTATCGTTTCCACCGCTTGCCAACTGCTGCCCGGAGGCAGACCACTTCAGCCCGCAAACTTCTTGGGTGTGTCCTATGAATTCCTCCACAATATGCTGCCTTATTCTTACGTCGTTGTTTATGATTTTTCCATCCATACCCCCAGTTGTTAGTATGTGATTGTTCCAGTCAAGAGAACCAACTCGGGAGCTGTGTCCTCCGCTTAAGGTCCTTAACTGTCTGTTTGAAGCGGAATCCCAAAGCTGGACATGGGAATCGTTCAAGCCCAGAGCAATATGGCGACCATCAGGAGCCCACTTGACGCTGGTCACTGGGCCACATTCATCATCGACAGTGACTAGCTCAGAGGTTGATCCGTCGGTTGCATCCCAGAGATAGACTGTGGAACCAAGGGCAATGGCAAGAACATTGGCGCTGCCCCAGTCCAGCAAGTTCAGATAGAAATCATCAACCATGTCTGGAGCATCAAGTGTTCTTTCAGATGTCTACAAAATTCAAATCAAAGCAAAGCAAAGCAATTAGAAAGAAACATCCTTTCAGATAGATCATCATGCTGATATTCAGTAACAACAAATGCTACGTACCTGAGGAAAGTGACGGCGAGGTTTTGAAGATTTAGAAGTATTGTTAAGAAGAGATGAAGAAGAAGTCAAATGCGAAGGAATGGCCTCAATGGGAGTGGGAGGCTTGTTCTTGAAAGCGAGTATGCGAGTTCTATTTATGTTAAATGCCTCCGCCAACACCTTTCTGTATGCTTCTTTAGCGGGGGAGTTGTCTGCCTGATTAACCTTACCAGCTTTATTCATACCACCTGTGAGCATAGAATGCGCATAGTCGAAGTCTGTGGCCGATCGATTCGGTATGAACCTGTCCAACTGTTTGTTTGGCGTTGAATCATTAAGAAATGGATTAAATAATCTAATCTAATCTAATCTAATCAAAAGGGATCGTAATCATGAAAAAGAATGTTAGGGTATGTTACGTTTTCTCTTTCATTTTTTCTCTGAAGAAATTGTGAATTGATAATTCTGCCTGAATCCATTTGGAAAGAAAGAAAGAGCCTGCAAAAGAAACAAGAAAACAGAGTCCTGCAGAAAAGAATACAAAGAAAACTCGAAGCAGATAGTTAACGTATAAACAGGCAAACAGAGAAAGATTATGTATAAACAAAACACAAAGAAATCAGATCGTATGCTTCGATTGGACTTAGAGCGCTGTAGTAATAAAGAGAATAGAAGAGAGAAAGAGAGAGAGAGAGAGATCAGTTTGATCAATTTGAGAAGAATGGAAGATATGCAAAGTTTATATATACGTGATTGTGAAACTAGGGTTTTCAATTCTTTGTGATGGAGATGCCAACGGCTAGTAAAAGTCATATATTAATTAAATCTAAGTCAAGTAGACGTTACTTGACGATGAGAGAATGGGTCAGGGCCTAAACTTAGGAGAAATGGGCTTTAAAATTTATTATTAATAATGGGCCTAATTTCTAATGTCTTATTGAATAAGGTTATTTTAAAATTTGGAATCTACTCTTAAATTCTCAGCAATTTTATAACATTTTTTTTTTCAAATTGTATTATTAATAATATACATTTAGTATTTTAACGAAGTTCATAAAAGTGATTATATTGTTATATTATTTAATATCTAAATTATTGTTTAGATGTTTTTATTTCGTTAATGTTATTTTGTAAATTAATTTAAAATGTAACTTTTTATTTAAATTAATGAAATAATTTTTTTTAAATAAATAAAATTAAAAAATTTAGTATTATTATTATTATATTTGTAATATTGTCTCAGTTCAAATAATACTTTTATGAGTAGTTGTGGGTATGTCCAATATATCTAATTTTTTTTATCTATATCTTATATTTACCAAAAGTTTTGTTATAGAAAACTCTATACATTTATCTTATCGTATCTTGATTTCGACGCAGGGAAGAATCTATGTAGGGCTCGGGTGAGTTGAAGCCCACCCCGATTTTTTTTTAAACGATTAAAATGTGACATTACCCCTTAATTATTAGAAGAATTTCAATAGAATTCACTATTTTATTTATTTAAATATTAAAAAATGGTCTAACTTACTTTTATTTACCCGTTTTATCCAAAAAAAAAATCGTTTTTTACTTTAGCTCACCCTAAAAAAATTTTAAGCCCACCCCACCAACGAATCCTGGGTCTGTCCCTATTTCGACGTACCTTTATTTCGGTACGCTATCATTATATACTTTTCATAACGAAAAAAATACACTCTTTCAATTTTATTTCACACATTTTTTTTGTTAAAAATGTAAGGAATCAAAACATTTTTTTGCCCAATTGTCTCGTTCGTCAATATAACTTGACTTTTATCACCCCACTTGTTTCGTAGAATGGACTCAACTTACACATTTTTAATAAATGATTTTTTAACCAACTTCTACTTTAAAAAACGATTAAAATTTCAATTTTATAGTATTTTCATACCCCGATTGGTTGTATTCTACGATCAATCAATTTTTCTCTCTTTTTTTACAATGTTCCTAAAATATACTCTTACAATGTTTACGAGTAAGAAGTTTTAGTTTCAAAGTTATTCTTACTTGACGATGATTCTTGTGTTTCAAATTTTATTGTGTTTTTATTTGAAATGACTTAACATCATATTAGACTCAATTACATATATAAATTGTTTATATAAATATATTATAATATAATTATATTTTGATTTAATTTTTAAAAATTAAATTTTTATAATTGAATTAATATTAAATATATTAAAATATGTTTTAAAAAACAAATAAATTTACTAAAATTGATTGATTCGGTTTGATCTTACTAAATTTTTTATATTGAATGCGTGAATATAATTTTTAAAATAAAAATTAAAACATCATTATTTATAATTTCATTAGTCATTATTTATTCTCTTATAAATATTATATATATATATATATAATTATATATATATATATTTAATTTATAAATATTATTTAAGTATATAATGATATATCAAAATTTGAAAAAAATCTCATATTTTATCTTATCAATAATTTTGGTGTCGATACTATACCTTACAATTTTGTTCGTTATACCGAAAAATCAATTTTTTTTTTATATTTTGCGATACAATATTTTTGATATAACCATCACTTTCTACCCTGTTTATAAGTATCATGTTTTGATTGGTATAAATT
The DNA here is from genome assembly GCF_907164915.1 of Impatiens glandulifera. NCBI lineage: Eukaryota > Viridiplantae > Streptophyta > Magnoliopsida > Ericales > Balsaminaceae > Impatiens > Impatiens glandulifera. The sequence continues at coordinate 6,555,217 of NC_061865.1, read as the reverse complement.
TACCATTATTTCAACCATATAAATACATATTAGTTACAACAAATAGATTGGTTTTTATATAATGTAATTTTATTTATATAATAAATTTAAAATTTTGTAAAAATAAAATAAATAAATAATTATATATTTTAATAATTTTATTAAATATTAACTTTTTGTTTTATTAACAGTTTTTAAACTTTTTTTATATAATAATTAAAAAAAAAATCCCCATAAACAATCGAAAATTCTTCTAATTAATAATACAATGAAGGGTTAATTTTGATTTTTTACTTCAAACGGTATGAATGCTAGAGAAGAAATATCAATTTGTGAATAAATGTCTTTATTTAGTATTTAATTATGGGTCTTCTTTGAGTATTAATCAGGTTGTCTAAATGGGCTTTAATTTAGTCTTAAATGGGCTGTAATTAGATAGGTGGCCCAACTTTATCTTCCTTTTTCTGTCTTCCATTATATATTTATTTCTTAAACCCTTAGCAGCTCTGAAATCTGTTTCTCGTTGTTCTTCTTCATTTGTTTAACCCTAGAATACAGGGAATCATCTGCAGAAATGGGTCGAATCCATAATCCTAAGAAAGCCAAACGAAAGAACAAGGTTTGTTCTTGTGATTCTTTTCATCCATTGTTGCAACTTTCAGTTTTCATCTTCTTTCAAAGCCAATTGATTTAAGTTTTCTTCAAATTTGATTTTCAGGGTTCAAACAAGGGCGAGGGATCTTCATCTATTGTTCCGTCTTTGCCAACAAAGGTATGGCAACCAGGAGTTGATAACATTGAAGAAGGAGAAGAGCTTCAGTGTGATCCATCTGCTTACAATTCTCTTCATGCTTTTCATGTCGGCTGGCCTTGTTTGAGGTAAAATATAATAGATTTTGAATGAAAATAATTGATGTTAAACTTTATCTTACTAATTTTACTGTTATAGTTTTGACATACTGCGTGATAAACTTGGATTGGTTCGGACTGAGTTTCCACATACAGTATATTGCATTGCTGGAACTCAGGTTAGCTTCTTTGATTCTAGTTAATTATTATTTTGGTTTGAATTTCTTAATTATTGGGTTTTTACTTATGACAGGCGGAGAAAGCTTCTTGGAATTATATTGGGATCTATAAGATTTCTAATATATCTGGGAAAAGACGGGCTTTGGTTCCCAAATCAATTGATGAAGATGATGACAGTGATGAAGACAGTGAGAGTGACAAGGAGGATGAAGGAAAAGGTGGTGCATCTGGGGCACCTGTCTTGCAGGTAAAGAATCTTTCTATATTGATTTGAATTCTATTCTATTAAATACTTACAGTGTTCTTTTTATGAAACTGCAGCTACGCAAGATTTCTCATGAAGGTTGTATTAATCGTATTCGATCCATGCCTCAAAATCCTAATATTTGTGTATCTTGGTCAGATACGGGCAAAGTTGAGGTTAGACAATCAATACCCTATTCATTGCATAATGATTCGTTTTGAAACAAGTTTGCTATAGCACATTGTTGCACCTCTTTCTATATATTTTGTTGCTAGCAGTGTTCTAAACGGCGGTAGGCGGTGGCGGTGCGGTAAGTGACTGCCTACTGCCTCGGGTGCCTAGGTGGTGCTTAGGCGGTGCCTAAGCGGTTGAATATAAATATAATAGAGATGTTCTATAATTATCATTTTACCAAAAAGATAAATTAATATTCTCTAACATAATAGCATTTAACAAAAATAAGTATGTAAGCATAATTAATCTTCTAAATCATCTATGTATGCACCATTAGCTATATTTATAATTCTCTCATCATTGTACTCAAAATCAACATTTTCTTCATGTTCCTCATCTGATGTATCTAAACAAGTATACTGCACATAAATTCAAATAACGTAATAGGCTAATATATTGAAGAAGAGATAGAAGAGCTAAAGAAGAGGTAAATGAGTTGAAGAATAGGTAGATGATCAAAGAAGATATAGATGATCAAGCGAGGTGAATGAGATAAGAAATGGAAAAGAAGAAGATAAATGAATTGGAATGTAAAGAGTCATCTCAAAATTTTAATAAATAGTGGAAGATGAAGAATTTTTTATATTAAATATATATATATATTAATATTAGTAATTAATTAATTAAAAATAATAAATATTTATATAATCTGACTGCCTCATTTATAGGCGGAGCGGTGTTGGACCGCCTACCGCCTAGGCGCCGCCTAGGCGGCCGCCTCGACCGCCATTTAGAACACTGGTTGCTAGTATTGTTGTTGATCATACCACTTCCTTGATATTCCCATTTGGTTTATAAATCCTCTTCAATGATACTTCATGCTTGTTTGATGTACTTTTTTTTTATTAAGACAAAGACTTGTTAGTTTGATCACAAAGTTGGTTACTAGGGTTATTTGGGTTAAATGACTACAATTTCCTTATATTTAATACTTTAAAATGCCATAAAAAGTATAGCATGTGTATTTAGTTGATGATTTGAAACTTGATATATCCAAATAACCATTCATCAAACAAGGTCTTGATCTACATAATTTGAAAATTTACTGTGAGAATAAATTTGGGACTAAAATGATTATTACTTTTTTAACTCGCTAATAATTTTATTTTTGTAGATTTGGGACTTTGCGAATCATCTAAATGCTTTGGCCGACTCTGAAGAAGGCATAAGTGGAGGTGCTGCTTTGCCCCCTTCTACTCAGGCTCCATTGGTTAATTTTGGTGGCCACAAAGAGGAAGGATATGCGTTAGATTGGAGTCCTCTTGTTCCTGGAAGGCTTGTATCTGGTAATACTTCTCAACGATTTGCGATTGTTTTGCATTTTATTTGATTTCTCTTTGTAGAAGCATTGCATCTTAATTTTATTTGATACTTCTTAAGGTGACTGCAACAACTGTATTCATTTGTGGGAACCCGCATCTGAAACAACATGGAATGTTGGTTCTAATTCATATGTTGGGCACATCGCAAGTGTGGAAGATCTACAAGTATGATTGATTCTTAGTTAATTCTTCAACTTATTTTTTTTAATGTTAATGAAATTCTCCTGTCTATTGCAGTGGAGTCCCACTGAACCTCATGTATTTGCTTCTTGCTCGGTGGACAAAAATATAGCAATTTGGGACATTCGGTTAGGGAAGAAACCAGCAGCTACAATAAAGGCACATAATGCAGATGTTAATGTGATATCATGGAACAGGTGTTTAATTTTTTCGTTTTCTTATTATTTATATTAATTTGATTGGTGTGAAGTATATGTATCTGAAGGATTTCCTACTTTGTTGTTTGTGGTTAGGTTGGCTAGCTGCATGCTGGCATCTGGAAGTGATGATGGTACATTTTCAATTCGCGATCTAAGATTGCTCAAGGTATGAACGATTATCCATTTTTTGGAATACCAATTTCCTTGTGAATCATTAAATGGCAGATCTTCAATTTGGATTCCCTTCATTCACTCTAGTGGCATTTTCTGCATGTTAATTTCGAATATGATCATAATTAGATTATTGAAAGATTGTATTTGTTTAAACTTCTATTGTGGGGTTCAGGATGGAGATCCAGTTGTGGCTCACTTTGAATATCACAAACATCCAATCACATCTATTGAATGGAGTCCGCATGAAGCCTCTACTTTGGCAGTTACTTCTTCAGACAATCAACTGACGTATGTTGTTCTTAAAAGCTGAATTACAGAAAAATTTGAGATTAATTTGGCATTTACCTAGAAAGATTTGTTATTGTTGATTATACCAGAATATGGGACCTTTCTTTGGAAAGAGATGAAGAAGAGGAAGCAGAATTCAAAGCCAACACGCAGGAGCAAGTAAATGCACCTAACGATTTACCACCACAGCTTCTCTTTGTTCATCAGGTCTGTCATATTAACAAACTTATTATCATTATTGTCGATGTTTTAGAAGCAGTTATAATCGAACTTTATTTTCTTCTTGGACAGGGACAAACCGCTTTGAAAGAACTCCATTGGCATTCACAGATCCCTGGAATGATCATGTCTACTGCAGCAGATGGTTTTAACATTTTGATGCCTTCAAACATAGAGACTGCCCTTCCTCCTGCAGCTGCCAGTTCTTGAAGAACACTTAAATAGAACCTTTTTTGCCTCTTTAATTTCCTTCTGAATCGAATTTTGGTCTTGTTTTTAGTTATTTGTTTTTTTCATCTTTAGATACGGATTGTGCTGAAAGTTATATAAGTGTGGTTTTGTTTATTTTTTCATGACATTTGAATATCTTTTTTTTTTGTTATGGATTTCAGGATTTCTTCTAGGATCGTATGCCATTGTTAATTATTGAGACTAACTAGTTATTTTTGTTTTTTTACAGTATAGATGATATATATTTTTTCCTTAAGTGATCACTATTCAAGGCTGGGGTTTAAGCAGTTTGGTCTATTTTTTCACCTAAAAAATCATCCAACGGTTTTTCAGAATCGGTTTGGTTTTATCAATTATTATATCTGTTTATCAGTTTTGTTTGAAATAATAAAAAATATATATAATATAATTTAATAAAATAAAAATATAATAAACTTACAATAAAATTATAATAAACTAGCAAATAAAATAATTATTTAACTTAAATAAAATATTTGAATATTTTTTAAATAAAAATGAATTTAAAAAAAAAAAATCAAATATATAAAATAATAAATATGTTTGTGTCTAGATTTGAACCTGAAACCAAGACAAACATTACTTGTATCTTTTTATCACTAGGTTAGAATTATATATATATATATATATATATATATATATATATATATATATATATATATATATATAAAATTCGGTTAAACTCGATTTTTTCATATCTAAACCGTCAATCAAACCTGTCAGGGTCGGTTAAGAAATTTTTAACATACCGTTGAGTTATAATTATTTCGGTCGATTTTTGTTGGTTTAATTCAATTTTGCGATTTTTTCGATTTTGCTTACTTTCCTATTCACTGCTAATATAGTAATATTTAATAGCATATTTGTGGTGAAATGGGTATATATAGTTATATATATAAATAAATATCAATTTTTAAAAATCTTTTAATACTTGTAATTAGATGGTCATTTTTATTTTATAACTTTATGCTAGGGTCTAAAATCAAGGCCTCGGTCCTAAAATAAATTCCAGCAACCTTTCTCGACACCCGGTCTCGGTCCTATGGTGCACATGGGCCAGATTTCTGTTTTGTTGTTTTATTATTTTTTTTTGTTTTCCTTTTCTACTTTACAAACCGAATTCTGTTATTTTCTAGTTATTGTTGTAACCGAATATTTTGGGGCAAGACATCACATATATAAGGCTGATCTTTCTTCCCCAAGGACCCATGAATAGAATGATGAAGATATGACTTCGCCCCTATTCGTCTATTATTATTATTATGGACTGTTTGGTATAGACCAACAGTATTTCTCTTCGCACCCTTGATTCTTCTATCCCCTCCCCCCAAATTCTCTATCGAAAACCTTCCGCTGCCCTTTGATTGTAGAATTTCCACCGGTCTTATAGATCAAGAACTTGATTTTTGAACCCAAAACACATCTTACGAAACAAGTCGTAACACTTTATTATATTTATTAATAAAATAAATAAGTAATCATGCTATAACAGTTAAAATTTATATGGTATACATAATTCAAAATCGAAAGTTTACGTAAAATTGACATTATTCAGTTCTAAACTCGTAAAATTTAGAGTTATTTTTTTCTATCTAAACCGTCAACTGAACTTGTCAGGATCGGTTAAGAAAATTTTGAACCGGTCAGAACTCAGTTAAGTCGGTTTATAATTATTTTAGTCGATTTTTCATCAATTCAATTTAGTTTTGCGGTTTTTTGGGTTTGGCTTACTCCCCTATTCACTACTAATTATAGTAATATTTAATAGCATATTTGTGGTGAAATGAGTATACATAGATAGATAAATATCAATTTTTAAAAATCTATTTAATACTTACAAGGTCATTTTTATTTTATAACTTTATTATATTTATTAATAAAATAAATAAGTAACCATGTTATATCAGTTAAAATTTATATAATAATAATTTAGTGTATATAGATTATAGATGGTCAAAATCGAGAGTTTACGTAAAATTTGAGATGGTATAACGATGTCGCAATTTTATTCGCCGAAAAAATAATAAATTTTCTCTCTATTCTCTTTTTTTAGATAAAAATATATTTAGGAATTAGAAAAAAATTATTAGTTAAATCTATATGTATTTAATTTTTTTTTAAGAAAAATAATAAACTTAACAAAAAAAAAAAAAAACAGCGAAAACAATTCAATGAATCAACGTGGCATATTGCCATGTGGATAGGAGAGAGAAAATCTTAAAAATGTCCCGAAACTAGGGTTGTAAACGAATCGAATCGAAGCGAATACTGTATTCGATTCGTATTCGTGAAACTATTCGAATATTCGTATTCGAAATTTTTTTGAATAATTAATGTGATTCGTATTCGATTTAAAATTGATATTCGTATTATTCGATCCGATTCGAGTATTCGATTCGATTTTTTTAAAACATATTTTATATAATTTATTCGAAAATTTGAAAATTAATATTTTTACATAATATCTAACAATATTCAATAAAATTACCTAATAAAAATTAAATAATAATGTTTAAATTACGATTTCAATATTAAACTCCCAATACAATGCAATGCAAGTCATTAATTAAAACTTACGCGTAACATAATATAAACAATAGTTATCAAAAGAACATTTCATTAAATTGGTTTGTAAATCACCGAAGAAATGTGGATTTCAAGTTTTCAACCGAAAAAATGTATATATGTACTAGGTTTTAGAATAAATAATATTTATAAAATTAAAATTAATAAAACGGTATATATATATAATCGAATATTAGCGAATACCGAATCGAATATCTTGATTTTGTATTCATATTTGTTTATTAGTCGAATCAAATCGAATATTTTTATTCGAATTCGAATCAAAAAATTGCGAATACGAATATCAAAATTCGAATACGAATACCGAATCGAATCAAAAGTATTCATTTACAACACTACCCGAAACGCTCATTTCAAACGCACGTGGGTAGGAGAGAGAAAAATTTAAATGTCTCGAAATGGTCATTTCAGGACAATTTTTTAATATTTTTTTCCCAAAATGCCCGTTTCGGACTCGAAATGACTGTTTTGGGACCCGAAATGAGCATTTTCGGGACGTGTGAAAAACCTGGTAGGCCACGTATTGATTTTTTAGGGCTTGTTCGGTCCAGGTTATTTAAATAACCTGGAAAGAGAGAAAAATGATTATTGGTAATGATTGGTGATAATTTTGAGGAAATGATAATGTTTTTTGGTAAAAAGACTCAAAAATATTGATATATATAAATAAAATAAATAATTATAATTTAAAATAAAGGGTATTTTAGTATTTTGGTTAATGACTTGATTGATTTGAAGGTTGAGAGGGGGAGTGAAGTGACAATTGATTTGGTTGGGTTATTTTGAAAACCCAAATACGAACAAGGCCTTAGTTGAGTTATCATTTCTCTATTTTTTTTTAAATACATATAGATTTAACTAATACAATTTTTCTAATCTCTAAATATTTTTTTTTATTGAGAAAAGAAAATAAATAGAAAATTTGTTATTTTTTTAGCGAATAAAATTGTTACACCATCGTACAATCTCAAATTTCTTTTCTCAAATTCTCTTTCCCAAATATTTCTCAATTAACTATTTATTTTATATTTCTTCCTTTCCTTTTTCTTTCTCACTCTTTCAATTTTTTATAAAATAATATTAAAAAAAATATATAGAGCCATATTTACGAAATTAGTGATAACTTCATTTATTAAAACTCCTTTCAGATCATTTGTCAAATTTCTTTACACTTTTTTAGAAACTTTAAATCATGAATTTCCTAAATACAAACAAATCCTCAAAATCTCACACATATTGCTTCGTTTGGTTGCAAAACTCGATCTCTATTTCCCCTCTATATAAGAAGTGTTCTCAAATATAATTTAAATGTTGTAAATTGAGAATAGTATATCATGGCGTCTTTTCATCCCTTGATGGTCCTGCTGGTCATGGTAATTACTTGGCATTTGGCTGACTGCAATAGAGACACAACAAAAACAAGCCATTACAGAATACCAGAACAACCAATATTACCTCCTCAATTTACTACTACTGGCTATCAGTCCCTCCTCCCTATTCCCAAACCTCCATCATCTCCTCATAAACTACCTCATATTCCAGACCATCCCTGGCCAATGAAACCACCTACCCATAAACCTCCAACTCCGTCGTCAAATTATTTAGTGAAACCGCCGCCCATACAGAAGCCTACACCAGCTCCGCACCATCCATCACCTCCACATGGGAAGTCACCACCTCCACTCATTTACTAGAAGTCGAGTTAGGCTTTTGTGTTAACTTTTTAAATAAGTTCATGTAAAAAAAAAAAAAAAAGTCTGAAAAAGACTAAATGTTATTTAAGAATAATTTTAATATATATATGCGCTATTTTTATGTATGAATCGGTATGAGTTTAGAGCTCGGATATAAACCCTCATCTATCTCAAAATTCCATGGGTTTTTAATTTTTATTCCATATTTACGAATTTGAACCCAATTTGGAGAATTTCCTTTAATATCATGAACTTTTTTTAAAGAAAAGAAAATTCTACATCATATATTGGAACTTCGTAATAATAGTATTAATGAATTATAAGATGAAGTAATATACTTCTTTTTATTTAAAGACTATCTTAATACGACTATCAACCTGATATCACGGTTAATTATAGAAACGGGAGAATAATTGTGTAATATTTTTGAAACAATGAAAATTCAAGTGCAGTAATCTTATAGTAAAATTTTCTGAATGGTTATGGACTAAATTATATATGAACTATTGTCATACCGAATAAACTTGATAAATTTACCAAATTTTGTTTATATTTGAACAAATTTCTCTAAGCAACAAATCAATTTCTTTGACAGAGTAAATGTTTCAAAACAGAATTTGAAGATGGGCAAATCCATTGTTTCTGAATCAGAAATATGAGAAGATTGATCTGTGAAAGACATCAAATTATATTCATGGAAAAGTTGAGTTCATCCTATTTTTGTGGTATTTGACTTGTTATTTTCACATGTTTTTGTGTTAGATTATATAATATATTATATTACATAAATATATTTGTCAATATTATATTACTAGTATTTCCTGATTAGATATATAATTATTTATGCCATTAAGTTATTTAAGATATAAATCTCTTTCATGGTATTAGAGTTTTAGAGAAATTCTTCTCATTTTTTTCCGCACTGCACCTTAGAGTAGCACACATCTTCTCCTATGGTAGTCATTTTTTTTTTAATTTTCATGGTTACCTCTAAATCCTTTCTCACCCAACCATTGACGTATCAAACATCAAGAGCCTTATTCCCATCATTCTTTAGATGAAGAATGTCATGTAGCTATTTCGGGTGGCAACACAACCAATTCGGAGGCCATGACAGTAGTAAGAACGACTCAGATAGTGGTGGTAGAAGCGACGCAACAATGACCAACAACGACCGAATACTCAACCGCTGTACAATCCCTGGGCAGGGCCGACCTTTAGGTAAGTTAACCTAAACAGTTGCATAGGGCCCTACCTTTACATGGCCAATTTTTTAATATTTAATAATATTATATTATTTTTTCTCTTTTAATATTAAATATACATTATACAATATATATAACTTTTTTTTATCTATTATTTTTATATTATAATATATTAACTATTTATATCTCATTTTATATTACTAAAATTAATTTTTTTTAATGTTTTAGGGACTAACAAATTTAAATTTTCAATGGCCCCAAATTCTTTGGGCCAACCTTGTCCCTGGGGAAGCATTGTTCTTTTTCTCCATTGATACAGTGGACCGTTTCACCGTGCCCTTACTTACCCATCCAACTCGTGGAATCGCCCCCCTTCTCCCCACTAACAACATGGTCTCTTTGACCTACGACCTCATCATCAAGTTTATTCTGCTACTGCATATAATCCAACAGATATCAAGACTATCATTCACACTCTCGATTTACTCCTCGGATGCAAACTAGGGTAGTAAGGTAAACGGTAGCCTCTTAGCCCCCTCCATCTTAGGACCCCAACAAATTTAAAATATAAATAAATATCTTAACCACGTTTGAAGTTAAAACCTCTTAAAAAAAGTTTAAACCTAAGACTTGTTAGAAACTATTATATGATTTAACCCACTAAACTAAACTACTAGAAAAAAAGTCTCTTGTAATTGCATAGAATGATGACTGAAATCTGGCACGATTGGCACATCGACACGATAGGCACATGGCACAAAGACACAATTTTTTCTTGCGCCGTAATAATTAAATCAACGCTGGAATCTCCATTGATTAAAGGAAGTTAGATTGACACAAGCGACAAAGCACGATCAACCACATGTTTTAAAATCATTTACAAATATTCAATTAAATTAATGAATATTATATGATAAAAATAAAAAAATAAAAAAATCACACAATTAAAAGATAATAATAAAACCAAAATAGAATGATAGTAAAATAGACATAAAATAATAGTCATATGCATACATGTTATATTGTTCTCTTAGACAAGTTAAGAATATGTAATTTACCTCATTTTGAATGTATTTATCATTTTTCTTGTTTAATGTTTTAATTTACTTTTACAAGTTATTCTATACATCTCAAAATTAATAATAAAATATGCATAAAATAACAAATTAAAATATGATAAATGTACTTAGTTTAGGAAAAATCATATTAATGAAGAACTCTACGTCTTCTTTGTTTAACTCTATACCTCAAAGATAAACTTTAAATTTCAAAAGAAAGGTAAGTACCAGAGTTCTTTATGTACCTACTAAATATATATATATATATAAAATGATGCTTAATTTTCAAATTATCCGAATTGTCATTAATGACATTGTTAACACTTATTCTCTCAATTTGAACAACCATTCATCAAATTCGATATTACATATACTATCATATCTTTATAATATTTCAAAACAGAATTTAAGGGATGACCAAATCTAACGGTTTGATTCAGATGTATGAGAAGATTGATCTAAATTTTTAATTAGACCAAAACGAATGAATACGTCTATTAAAGACAAAAAAAATTAAATTCAAGGTGAAATTTAGTCCATTCTTGTTTTTAACACGAATTGGTGGTCTTTGGCTGGTTACTTTTACAACTCTTTAGGTTTGAATTGCAGTCTCGAGTTTTAATCGTGTAAAAGACCCTTAAAAATTTCGGTGGACAGCATATACATGAATTTGGTTTATTATCACAATGACCGTTCTTAGGATTTATCTTGTAATTAATTAGTTGATTAAATTGTCTCATCAATAATTCTCAATATTTATTAAATAATTAATTTGTTGGTTGATTGAATTAGTTGTTGTTAAGAAAGATTAATTATTAACCAAATTTCTGATATTTATGGGGTGGAATTATGTTGGTGATATAGATGATAGCATAATGTATAAATTTGGTTCAAGCCAACTAATGTATTAATCTTAATAAGTATTCGGTTGATTAATAATATCTTAATAAGTAATAATTTTTCTCATTCATGTTTTTCATTAAGTATATGTATAAATAATATAATATAATAATTATATTATATAACCCACCTAAAATTTTCACAAATTCTAGTCCAAAACATTATATTAATTTCTATTAAATATATTTTAGTATTTCTTTTAGTTGAATTTGTATGATAAAATCTAAATTAAAACTGAATTATTTCTACACTAAATATTTGACAATATACAAATTTTATTCTAATATTGTAGACACTTCAATTTTACACCACAAAATTAAGATATGTCTATCCGGTCTAATATGTTGATCATACTTTATTATTGGACATAAAAAACACAAATCAGAAACACATTTTAGAATTGGCTCATAATGACCATTGAATATCGATCTAGACACAATTTTTCCAAAAATACTCTAATTTTAGATGATCCCATACTTTCAAATGGAGGGATTTGAAAAATCATTATTTTTTAGTATTATATTGTTGTTAGAAAAAATATACGTAACACATATATTTAGGCTTGTTTTTACATTCAAATGCCATTTTTCATGAAAAAATAATCAGAATTCGAGAGACCTGATAATTTCAGATTAACTAGTTTGAAAATTATGAAATTTGAGTTTAATATTACTGTTTTTAATTTAAACGTGACAAAACTAAAGTCTAATTCCTTCTTCTTTTTTTTTTTCTTTTTTTTTTTATTTCAAACCAATGACCTACATAAAAAAAAATTAAAAAAAATAGTTATTTTCTCTCTTTCTCTTTCGTCATTTCCTTCCCACTCTTTTACTTTCTTTTATAATATATATAAATATATAAAAGATTTAAAGTTAGTGATAACTTCATTTATTTAGATTATTTTTAAAGTGACTTTATATTTTTTTAAACTTTATGCAATCACTTCAACCATAGATTTCCTAAATACAAATAAATTCTCTAAATCTCACACATATGGCCTGGTTTGGTTGTAAAATAGGGTCTGTATTTTCCTCTATATAAGCTAGCTAGTGTTGTCAAGTATATTATATAATTGAAAGTAGTTTACGATGGCGTCTGTTTTCCAATATCTCTTGGTGATCCTGCTGGTGGTAATTACTCTCTCCATCAACACCGCTACTGGCAGTCCCCTCCCCCCTATTCCCGAATCATATAAGACTTCAAACGCGAAACCACCTCGGACTTCACACCATGCCGTGCCACCAGTTCCGCATTTTCCATTACCGCCACAAGAAGGTGAACCGCCAGTTGGAGGGAAACCATCACCTCATAAAAGTAAGCCGAAACTACCTCCAAGTGGAACTCCACATGGGAAATCGCCACCTCCACCCCTTCACTAGAAGTCAAGTTAGGCTTTTGTGCTAACTTGAAATAAGTTTGAGAACAAAAAGTCTAAAAAACGTAAATGTTACCTATGAATAATTTTAATATATATATATATATATATATATATATATATATGCTTACTTTTTTTTTTTATGTATGAATTGATATGCGCTTAAAGTCTCATTTCATATTCACGACTTCGAACCCAACTTAAATAACCCATAGCTATAGTTAAATAACACCTTGATATCCTAATTATTTTAAATATGTATTCTCGCTTAAAGCAAAACTGAGATGCATCACATTTTACGAGTCGATTCGAGTTGGTCAAAGTATCCATCAATATGGGAAACACCATAAGTAATAATACATAATTAAAAATTAATTTGGAACTAAAATTTTCAATTCAACAATTGAGAGTTTTACATTGAACACTTAGTTCTTTATAGTTGATTAAATTGGATGAAACCAAGATCTATATTTTTTTTAAATATTTTAAAGAGGTTATTTCTCTTATAAATTTTGATATTGTTATGGAAAAAATAACCACCAGATGATAATATTTATGTAAAAGTATATAATGATTTGTAAGCTAATATTTGAATTCACTGTCCATATATTGAAGATGTTAAAAAAAGAGTATAGAGTGCTAAATGATTCAATTCACTTTTGTATAAAGAAGTGTGATTTTCAAAACGTCAAAATTACAAAATTAGTTTATCTCAAAATCATCGTTTAACATTTATTACAATAACTCTTTCCATTATAAAATTAATCAAATAAATCGATATTTTATATTATAATTTTACAAAATATCTTTTCATTTTAATAATAATAATAATTAAGACCACATGTTTTAAAATCATTAATAAATATTTAATTAAATTAATGAATATTATATGATAAAAAAAATCACACAATTAGAAGATAATAATAAAATTAAAATAAAATTATAGTAAAATACACATAAAATAATATTCATATGCATACAAGTTAAGAATATCAAATTTTAAAATACACAGATATGTATTTTACCTTTTAACATTTTTCTCGTCTAATTCTCTAATTACCTTTAAAGTTATTCAATAAATTTGCAAAAAAAATATTAAAATATGCATAAAATGATAAATTAAATAGGATAGAATGTACTTGTACGTCTTCTTTGTCTAACTTTAAACATGATAGATAAACTTTAAATTTCAAAAGAAAGATAAGTACAAGAGTTCTTTACCTACCCTACTAAATATGTAAATTTCATTAATGACATTGTTTACACTTATTCTCTTAATTTGAACCACCATTCATCAAATTCGATATTACATATACCATCATATCTTTATATACAAGAACGTATTATTAACACCATTCTCAATTTCTCCACCTACCAAAATTCGCACATAAAATGAAGTAAAAATTATTTTGAACTAAAATTCACAATTCAACTTTAGTGTCTCTATTGAACACATAGTACTTTCTAGTTGATTAAATTTGATGAATTTTTTAAGTCAATATCTATATTTTTAAAAATATTTTAAAGTTGATTATTTTATAAATTTTAATATTGATATGGAAATTCATGATAATATTTGTATAAAAAATATATATTAATTATTAAAAAATAATTATCTATATTGATGACACTAAATAAAAAAAGTACAAAAATAATGATTTTATAAACATAACATTACAAAATTAGTTTTAACTCAAAATAAAAAATTGGATACATACATCCATTATTTAACATTTCTTACACTAACTGCCAGGATAAATTAAATAAATTATAAAATATCGATATTTTATATTATAATTTTGGACGATCTTTTATTATAATTTTGGATGATATCTTTTCAAATTGAAATTTGTAATCATGATCACATGTTTCAGACAAATCATTTAATAAATATTCAATTAAATGGATAAATATTATATAATAAAAAATTATAATAAAATAAAAATCACATATTTCATATTCTCAAATTCAAATCCAATTTGAATTACCCTGACCCCCTAAAAATACCCATTAGCATCCTTAGAAAGTACTATTTTATCATATATTTGAACTCCGATAACAATGTTATTAATCAATTATAAGACGACTCTATTATATTCCAAGACTATATTAATATGATTCTGAAATCGATTTCATGGTGGATAATATAAATGTGATTAAAATAGTTGTGTAATATTTTCTAAAATATTGAAAATTCAAGGGAAGTAATCTTATAGTACAATTTTCTCGTAAACCATAAATGATTTTCGAATTAAATTCTATCTAAACCAATGTCATTATGAATTGTCTTGACAAATTTACCAAATTTTGTTTACATTTGAACAAATCACTATGCAACAATCAATATCTTTGAGAATGTAAAATGTTTCAAAACAGAATTTGAGGAATGACCAAATCCGACGTTTTGATTTAGAAGTATAAGAAGATTGATCTAAATTTCTAACTAGGCCAAAATGAATGAATACATTTTTTTTTGGAAATAACTTAGTGTCATTTCATTAAAAAACCAAAAAGAGGGAAAAAATACAAAAGTTTAGGATCAGATCTAGACCATTTCTAGATTTGACAATGAAACAATAATTGAATTACAGACAATAACAACAATCAATTAGCGCCTACAACGTATTTACTTTTATTCTACTTGTGACCTTCTCAAACAAAATATCTCATATCTGACAGAGCTTTCTATTCTCTTCATTCCTTTCGATTCCTCTCCAAGATTGAATGAGTGCATTTTCATCTGAAGTTATATCTCTCCAAATATCTTCAGCAGTTCTACTTCTTCCACTATGAGTTCTTAAATTTCTTTCTTTCTAGATATTGTAGATTACTACTTCAAATTAGCATTTCAACATACTTACATAGAATGATTTTCCTTTTGCTTTATTCTTCATCCACTCTTGGATTTCTTCCCACATTCCTGGAAAGTTGATGATGTTCATGTTTGCTGCATACATCATCTAGATTTGTATTACCAAAGAGCATTTCCCAAATAAATGGTTTATGCTTTCCTCAACTCCTGAACATAGGACACAATTGATATCAGGAATTTTTATGTATTTTCGAATTCTGTCTTTTGTTGTCAACCTTTTCCTGTATACCAGCTAGAGAATAAATTGGTGACGAGGAATAATTTTTGATGACCATACCATATTATGTCAATCTACCTTTTGTCCTCTTGTATTAACTATTTCCCATGCCTTTCCTGTAATAAAATTCTCATTGCTTTCTGTTTTCCAGCATATTTTATCATTACTTTCATTGAGTTGTTTCTGTCTCATTAGGTTTATGATTCTATCACCTTCTAGAATACGCCTCAAAAGTGAATCATATTACCTTCACAGACGTCTCTAAATGAGTACTTGATGTATTCTCTTCTAACTTTGTTTCCTTGCCTTTCTTCTTTGAATATAATGGGAATATTATCCAGCCAAGGATCATGCCAGAATAGTACCCCTCTTCCATTTCCAATTGTGGTTTTCACTATTTGAAAGAAATATTTTTTTTTTGTTTTTAGGATTTTCTTCAATAACCATGCCATTCTTTCATTGATGCTCCGTGTCCAGATACTCTGCTCTTCTTTCATAAATCTTGTATGCACTCATTTGACCCATAGGAAGTCCGCTTTTTGCTCCAACTCACATAAGCTTTTGATGGCGAGGGCTTTGTTCCATTCAACACAACTTTTTTATTCCTAGTCCGCCTTCTTCTATGGGAGTGCAAACATCCTCCCATTTGACTTTTTTTCCTCCTCTACCTTGTGTTCCCCAGATGTAGTCTCTCATGATTCTATCGAGTTCAACCCTTACTTTCTCTGGGATGACTATCTGTTGTTCCCAATAGACAATAATTCCAAAGATGAATCTTTTAACGAGCTCGATTCTACCTTCATAAGACAATTTTTTCGTAGCCCAACCCAAGACATAATTTCTAACATTTTCTACCAATTGTCTGAAGTGATTGTATTAGAGTTATTTTGATGACAGGGGTACTCCAAGGTATGTCACTGGTAGTTCACATTCCTTGATTCCCATAATATTGAATATTTTTTCTTTCCTTTCTTCATTAACCCCTCCATAGAAAGCCTAACTTTTGTCCTCATTGATGTATAGACCTGTAATACTCGAAAAGAATTGTTAGAGCTTCTTTGATTATACTAACAGATTCAGCATCTACATAAGCCACAAAAAATAGATCATCTGCAAAACATATATGGGTTATTGTTGTTGAGTTATGGAGCCTACACTTATAATAAACTCTACATTTTTAATTAGAGTTTATTGGGTTTTCCTTTTTTTTGGTTTTGGGCTTGGGCTTGGGCCTGACCAAAGTTATTTAGGTTTATTACCTGAATGTTTACCTTATAAATATGTGATTATTAAGGGTTTACATGGTGTAGACAGAATTCTAGAGAGATAAAGTGTGAGGCAAAAACTCTGTATTCCTTCTTCTTCTTCATAGTAAATCTAGTGGTGGCTGAAGTGGATGTAGCTCAATTTGAGTGAACCACTATAAATCTGTGTGTTCTTGTGTTCTTCTTTCTTGTGTTTTTACAGATTGTTTTCAAGCTGGTAGGATTTGGGAGATACAAATCCTAACAACTGGTATCAGAGCAGCTAGGCTAGATCTGAGCATTAGAAACAATGGCAAGTGAGAACAGTATAGGACATGGGATTGGAAGATTTGATGGGATAAATTATGCCTTCTAGAGAATGCAGATTGAAGATTATCTCTATGGAAAGAAGCTTCATGTTCCTTTGAGTGAGAAACCAGAGAAGATGGATGGAGCTGAATGGAAACTCCTTGATAGACAGGTTTGGGAGTTGTCCGATTGACGCTAGCCAAGACGGTTGCTCACAATGTAGCAAAGGAGAAGACCACCATGGGTCTGATGAAAGCTCTTTCTGATATGTATGAGAAACCATCTGCTAACAACAAGGTACACTTAATGAAAAGACTCTTTTACTTAAGAATGGTTGATGGTACTTCTGTCACTACTCATTTGAATGAATTCAATACAATTATGAATCAATTGCTATCTGTTGAGATTGATTTTGGGGATGAAGTTAGTGCCTTGATTTTGTTAGCATCTCTACCAAATAGTTGGGAACCTATGAGGGCAGCAATTTGTAATTCAGTTGGAAATGCTAAACTGAAATTTGTTGAAGTTAGAGATCGTATTCTTGCTGAAGAGGTTCGTAAAATTGATTCTGGTGAAACATTCAAAGGTTCTGCTCTGAATGTGGAAAACAGGGGAAGATGTAATGATAGAAATTTCAACCGAGGTAAGAGCAGATCTATGTCAAGGAGTAGGAGGAATCAGTCCAAGTTTGGGAGGACATTTGAGTGCTAGAATTGTGGTAAACAGGGTCATCTGAAGAGGAACTGTAAAGCACCAAAGAAAAACGGTGATGATAAAAATGATACAGCCAACGTTGTTATAGAATCTGTCATTGATGCGTTACTTCTGTCTGTAGATAGCCCGATAGATTCATGGGTTTTGGACTCAAGAGCGTCTTTCCACACCACTGCTCACAAAGAATTAATGGAGAATTATGTGGCTGGAAACTATGGGAAAGTTTATCTCGCAGATGGTGAGTCACTGAATATTGTTGGCATTGGTGACATCAAATTGAATATGACAAATGGTTTTGTTTGGAAGATTAATAAGGTGAGACACATTCCAGGTTTAATGCTCAATCTGATTTCTGTTACACAACTTGATGAAGAAGTTCACAATTTCAGTTGTGGAAATGGTGCGTGGAAGGTGACTAAAGGAGCAATTGTTGTTGCTCGAGGTCATAAAACTGGAACGTTATACACGACTTCAACTTGCAGAGAAACAGTTGCTGCTGTAGTTGATGACTCGAAGAACAGTGAGTTGTGGCATTGCAGGTTGGGCCATATGAGTGAAAAATGGATGAAAATTCTTTTGAAGAATGGACAGATTCCAGAACTGAAGTCTGTTGAACATCAGTTATGTGAAAACTGCATTCTTGGAAAACAAAAACGGGTGAGTTTCTTAAAGATTGGGAAGGAGCTCAAGAAAGAAAGACTAGAGTTGGTACACACTGATGTGTGGGGACCTACACCTGTTTCTTCTATTGACGGATCATACTACTATGTGACTTTTATAGATGATTCAACAAGAAAAGTATGGGTTTACTTTATGAAGCACAAGTCTGAAGTATTTGCTATTTTCAAGAAGTGGAAGGCTTTGGTTGAAAATGAAACAAATCAGAAAGTTAAGTGCTTGAGATCCGACAATGGAGGTGAATATATCAATCTAGATTTCAAAGAATATTGTGCTGTGAATGGGATCAGTATGGTGAAGACTGTTCCCCGAACGCCTCAAGAGAATGGAGTAGCTGAACGAATGAATCGAACATTGAACGAGCGTGCTAGAAGCATGAGATTTCATGTAGGGCTGCCTAAAACCTTCTGGGCAGAAGCTATTAATACTGCTGCCTATTTGATAAACAGGGGACCCTCTGTTCCTCTTGAATTCAGAATTCCTGAAGAAGCTTGGAGCAATAAAAAGGTAAATTTTTCTTATTTGAAAGTGTTTGGTTGTTTATCATATGTTCATATTAATGAATGTGATAGGATCAAGCTTGATCCAAAGTCTAATAAATATTTTTTCATTGGCTATGGTGATATCGAGTTTGGTTATCGTTTCTGGGATAATCAAAATCGGAAGATCATTCGTAGCAGAAATGTTATCTTCAATGAACAAGTTCTCTACAAAGATTGTGTTGGGAAGACATCAAATGGTGATTCCAAGTTGGAAGAGATTGGTACAGTCGATTTGAGACAATTTTCAGCTGAATATATACCGGTTGTCGAAGAAGAACAATGTGTTGTTGAAGATGAAATCGTTGAGAACGTGGCCCCAGAGGTAAATCAACAAACACCGGTTATACAGTTGAGAAGATCATCAAAGAATCGAAAACCAGTTGAGAGGTGGTCTCCATCTCTGAACTATATCTTGTTGACAGATAGAGGTGAACCTGAATGTTATGAGGAAGCAATACAATCTAATGAATTGATTAAGTGGGAGTCTGCTATGAAAGATGAGATAGATTCTTTGATGTTGAATCAGACTTGGGAGCTCACTGAGCTACCAAAAGAAAAGAAAGCACTTCACAACAAATGGATCTTCAGGATTAAAGAAGAACATGATAAAACCATGAGGTACAAGGCAAGGTTGGTTGTGAAAGGATTTCAACAGAAAGAAGGTATTGACTACAATGAAATCTTCTCTCCAGTAGTTAAATTGATGACAATCAGAACTATTTTGAGTTTGGTTGTGAAAGAAGACCTTCATCTTCAACAAATGGATGTCAAAACTGCTTTTCTTCATGGTGATTTAGATGAAGAGATTTATATGCGACAACCAGAAGGATTTGAAATCAAAGGAAAAGATGAGCTTGTGTGTAAGCTTCAGAAGAGTCTGTATGGTTTGAAATAGGCTCCAAGGCAATGGTACAAGAAGTTCGATAGCTTCATGAAAAGTAACAATTTTCTAAGGTGTGAAGCTGATCATTGTTGTTATATCAAGAGATTTGATAAATCGTACATTATTCTGCTCCTCTACGTTGATGACATGTTGATTGCTGGAGCAAGCTTGTATGAGATTAACAAGCTCAAGAAAGAGTTGTCTGAAAAGATTGCAATGAAGGATTTGGGTGCTGCTAAACAAATCCTTGGGATGAGAATTTTCAGGGATGAAGAAGTTCTCAAGCTTTCACAAGAAGAATATGTGAAGAAAGTTCTTAGCAGGTTCAACTTGTATGATGCAAAACCAGTTACTACCCCCTTAGCTAGTCACTTCAGACTATCTAAAGATCAGTCGCCTTCAACAGAGGAGGAGAAAAATTACATGACCACTGTTCCGTATGCCTCTACCATTGGTTGTATTATGTATGCGATGGTTTGCACAAGACCAGACATAACACATGCAGTGGGAGTTATTAGCAGATTAATGAGCAACCCGGGTAGACAACATTGGGAAGCAGTAAAGTGGATACTACGATACTTAAGAGGAAGTACGGGTCTCGCTTTGTGTTTTCGAAAGTCTAATATGGGTTTGGAAGGATATGTTGATGCTGACAATGGTGGTGATGTTGATAGTAGGAAGAGTACAACATGGTATATTTATACTCTAGGAGGTACTGCAATCAGTTGGGTTTCAAAATTGCAGAAGATTGTTGCTCTTTCTAGTTGTGAGGCAGAGTATGTTGCTGTGACAGAAGCTGCTAAAGAAATGATGTGGTTACAACCCTTTTTGCGAGAATTGGGTCAAGACTACGAGGGAAGTGTGTTGCGATGCGACAGTCAGAGTGCCATTCATTTGGCAAAGAATCCTGTTTATCATGGCAGGACGAAACATATACAGGTTCGTTATTATTTTATCCGATCAACTTTAGAAGATGGAGTATTAGCTCTTGAGAAGATTCCCGGGAGTGAGAATCCAGCTGATATGTTGACGAAAGCTGTGACAAATGAGAAACTGAAGTTGTGTGCAACTTCAGTTGGTCTTCTTCGTTAAGACAACGAATGGAAAGCCACTACCGATCGAGAGATGATGAAGTTAGTCTCCAAGTGGGAGATTGTTGAGTTATGGAGCCTACACTTATAATAAACTCTACATTGTTAATTAGAGTTGATTGGGTTTTCCTTTTTTTTGTTTTGGGTTTGGGCCTGACCAAAGTTATTTAGGTTTATTACCTGAATGTTTACTCTATAAATATGTGATTATTAAGGGTTTACATGGTGTAGACAGAATTCTAGAGAGATAAAGTGTGAGGCAAAAACTCTGTATTCCTTCTTCTTCTTCATAGTAAATCTGGTGGTGGCTGAAGTGGATGTAGCTCAATTTGAGTGAACCACTATAAATCTGTGTGTTCTTGTGTTCTTCTTTCTTGTATTTTTACAGATTGTTTTCAAGCTGGTAGGATTTGGGAGATACAAATCCTAACAATTGCTTCTTCTTTGCAGTATGAGTGACATTTGAAATGATGACTTCTTAGAAGAATTTTAAAAATGCAGTCAAGAATTTCCATTATTAAGACGAATAAGTAAGGAGATATAGGGTCTCCTTGCCTTACTCCCTTTTCACCCTTGAAAAACCTCCATGAATATCATTCACGCTCACAACAAAGTGAGGAGTGGAAACACATTGCATAATCCAATCAATGAAAATAATTGGAAAACTTACAGTAAGGAGGAATTCGTGGATTGATCCCCATCTAATCGAGTCAAAAGCTTTTTTAATATCAATTTTGAAAGCCTCACGTGGCGATATGTTTTTGTCATATTCATTCAATAAGCTCTGCATGAGTAGGATGTTATGGGAAATAAAGCTTTTAAGAATAAATGTTGATTGCCCTAATCCTACAAGCTTATCAATGTTTTCAAACGTTGCGAAATAATTTTTGAAATAATTTTATAAATAACATTGCAGCATGAAATATGACGAAAGTCCTGAATTTTTTCCGAAATTGAATTCTTAGGAATCAAATTCAACACTGTGGCGTTCCATTGCTTCAACATTTTTCTGTTTTGGAAGAATTCCCCCTTCGCTTACATCTTTACCCACTATTTCTCAGTTCTCTTTGAAGAAGTTCGCGTTGAAACCATCTAGCCATGGGCTTTTATCCCCTTTCATCGAAAACACAGCTTTTATGACTTCTTCCATACTGACTCTTGTAATCAATTGGTTACCACTTTCTTCACTGATTTTCATTTGCACAATATGTTGAAGCAATCTTCGGCTTTCCTCTATTATTGTGCTCGTTTCTGTTTCAATCAGCTCTTTGAAGAAACTTATTGCTTCCTCATGAACTGCCTTGTGTCCCTGTATAACATCTTCATTTGAGTTTGTGAGTCTTAGGACCTGATTTCTGAAATTCCTCGATGAACATTTTTTATATAAGAAAGAAGTATTCTTGTCTCCTAATGAAAGCCAATTTTCTCTAGATTTTTGCTTAGCAAAACTTTCCTCTTTAGAACAGAGGTCTCTGAATCGCGTAAAAGCCTCTTTTTCCTCTTCCTATCCAGATTCAAAACTTTTCTTGATTTTAATCCTTCTTTTATCCCATCCTATCCAGATTCTACTTTTAATCCCATCAGAATTATTAATGAATTCTCATTCTTCTTTGAAGCAACCCTGAGCAACATTCTCTATTTGACTTTGTCTGACTTTTGTTTCAATAATTCCAAATACTGTGATTTCATTCATTTCTGCTATTCTTTTAACCTCTTTTCTTTTTGAAGGGTCATTTAACCC
This sequence comes from Impatiens glandulifera, assembly GCF_907164915.1. NCBI lineage: Eukaryota > Viridiplantae > Streptophyta > Magnoliopsida > Ericales > Balsaminaceae > Impatiens > Impatiens glandulifera. Next base: position 6,531,990 of record NC_061865.1, on the reverse strand, counting down.
TGCAATATTTCATGTCATTAAGTTCATTAATGAAAAGAAGATGTTCCAGCTTTACATCCCTTCCTTTACTTTTTCTTCATTTCTGTTTTTCCGATATAGCAGGGCTATAAAGAATTGTATTTTCCTTAATTTTCTTACCTTGCTGTTTTGGGATTTTTGTGTTTCTCTGGTCAACTTTCTTTTGAATTGGAGATTGTATAGTTTCAAACGATTCAACTGCCTCTTCTTTATCTTTCCCATTTCCTTCACCCACTTCCCTTTTCTTGCTTTCTCCCACGCTTTCCCTTTCCACAACCTCTTCGGTATTGATTATTGCTTCTAGTTCAAGTTTCTTTGTTACCTCTTCATTCTCAGCCTTTGATTCTGAATCTCTTACCACTCTAACTTCCTTCCCATGTTCTTCAAACCATGTTTTGAATTTCCTTCTTTATCTTGATCCTTCTACTTACTCAATACTAATTCTTTAGTAACCTCTTTCTGCCTTTCATTCTCAACCTTTTCCAACCTTTCCTGTTCTTCTTTCTGTTTCTTTTTTGTCTTTGTCTTTGTCTCTTTCTCGATATTCTTCTTCCTTTCTTCTTCAATTATTTTCGGGCACTTATAACAGACATGTTCGAAAGTATTACAGTCAAAGCATCTATTCGGCCTTCACTCATATGAGATTCTCATAATTATGGGTTCACCTTTTCTGTCCGTTACCGTCATCTGGTGTGGAAGATTTGATCTCGGGTGTATCTCAATGCACATCCTAGCATAAGTCATATGCTCACCTTTTTCTGTAGTTGGATCCATGTAGAGTTGACTCCCCAATAGATTCGCAAAGTGACTTAATGCTTCAGGTTTATACATGTGGGGAGGGATGTTGTGCAATTGGAACTAGATTTACGTAGTTTTTTTTGGCTTGCTGAAGAGGTTCATACATTCTGTCCATTTTTCGAGTTTCATGTAGTTTTTTCCAGCAAATGTTTGCCTGTTGATCAAAATACTTTCGATATCTAATCCTTCTTTGAATTTGAGAAAGTACAAGTCATGAATGTTTAATGTTACCTTTTCTAGACCATTTTCCCCCAATTGTTCCATTAGGATTTTTTGGTTACTAGAAATGACACATTGTTTCTTCCAATGAAGTTGCCCACTATGACATTCTTCCATGACTTTACGTAGTTTTCCTAAACTTCTTGGGGGTAGTTTGAATTCAAACGAGGAACCGATAATTTCAACTTTTGGCTTAAATGTTCCAAGGAAAACATTTCCCCTTTCTTGAACTGGATTGTCAGGTTTTGTTTCTCCTTTGTTTTTCTTCCCTACATTCTGTTTCTGTAATTCATTTTGCTCGTTACTTTGGTTTTGCCCTATTTTCTGATCATTCCCTTGAGTTTTGCTTTGTTCTTCAGCTTTCTTCCAGACCTGGTCTACATTACAATTAGAATTGTTCTTGATGAAGCAGACTCTAGTTTTGGGGCATTTAGAGAGATCTCTCAAAGTTTCAACAGACCAGCTCACAATTGTATCGTACTCCTCTTTTTTTAGGAGATTCCAGTCTTGTAGGTAATGTAGGTTGAGCTGCTCTGTGTACTATTGGCTTTTCTCTTTGCTTAAAACGATTTGGCCTTTCTTTCCTAGTATCAATAAATTCGTTATATGATTTCTAAGCCCTTTCAGATTGACCATTTCATTAAAACCAACCCTCCATTTCCTCGGGTCTGTTTCTTTACCCAATGCTTTTGCTGCCATTCTTTGCGTTTTTTCTGTTTCACCCAGATTTTCTACATTAATTCTTTCTCTTTCCAATTCTTTCTGGATTAATTTCTCTGCTTCTTCGTCTGAGTTAGATATCTCAATAGTCTCAAGTTGAATTTGATTCCCATTGAATCCGGATTAATAACCTGTGCATTTTTATTTCCTAGACTATTTTCCAGAACTACTCTATCGTTTCCTAGAGCATGTCCTAGACTATCACAATCTAGGCTATCAGCATGTATTCCACTAACAGTTCTATTATCATTTGCATTCATCTCATGAGTGTTATTGGGATTGGTAGAAAACATACCTGGGGTGTTGACTGCAAAATCCTTATTATTACTCTTTCTCACGTCAGTTAGATTTCCACCATTTCCTCCTGGTTTTGGAGACCCATGATTTTCAAAGAGGATATTCGTGTGATTCTCTCCTGAGCCTATGTGGAGGTTAGTTGCATTCGAATTTTCTGTCTTAGGATCAGGGGAGCATGTGTTGGATTCACCCATTGCCCGATTAAGAGAGTTGACCGGGCTTGTACCAACTGTTGACAAAGATGGAATTGCCCGTACTAGTGAAGCTACGATGTTTGCAAAGTCATATTTAAAGTGGCCGACACGGATGGATTTGTGTCAGTGAAGCTTTTAACAACTTTACAGTACACATAGGTTTGAAATTGATTTTCTGATGTACTCTAGTCTTGACCGAGAGATCGATGAGTAGATTTAGTAGATTTCTACGAAAAAACGACATTTCCGATCGAGAGATGAAATCACGACGCACATGGAACACAGATCGCACAAATCGCACAAATCGCACAGTTCGCACGACAACGAATGGTGTGTGATTTCTTTACGACGACGACCGAGGGTTTCTTCAACGACGATTACGACCGTGAATATATTATCAGCATATCGTGGCACACACGACACGCTGATCGCACAGTTCGCACTTCACCTAGGAAAAATGTGGCAACGTATTAAGTATGTAGCCCGCAAACACACTTAACCATTTAACCAAGCGCAGAACTTGCGGCCTGATAGGCTCGAACCCAGGACCTTTGGGTTAATATCCACCTCTTGTTACCGCTAGGCTAGAAGAGGGGATTTTAAAATGGGACAAATAACTAAGTATGTAGCCCGCAAACACACTTAATCATTTAACCAGGCGCAAAACTTGTCGGACGGGCTCGAACCCAGAAACTTAGGGTTAGTATCCACATCTAATTGTCATTAGGCTAGAAGAGGGGAATGAATACGTTTATGTAATAAAAAAAATTAAATTCAAGGGGGAAATTGAGTTTGATTGAATTAGTTTTTGTTAAGAAAGATCAATTAATAACCATTTTTTTTATATTTATGGGGGTGGAATTATGTTGGTGATAGAGAAATGGCCAAATGTGGTTCAAGCCACTTGAGGTATTAATCTTAATAAGTATTGTCCATATAAATGATATCCTAATAAGTAATAATTTTTATGGTTTTAATTTCTATTAAATATATTTTAGTGTTTCTTTTAGTTGAATTTGCATGATAAAATCTTAATTAAAACTGAAATATGTTTACACAAACTAGGTGACAATGTACTAATCTTTTTTTAGTATTGTAGAGACTTCAACTTTTTATACCCAAAATTAAGATACGGTCGATTATACTTGAATAGGACATGAAAAATATAAATCAGAAACACTTTTAAACATTGCTCAGAATGACCATTGATATTGGTCTAGACGCCGATTTCTAAAATTACTCTAGTTTTAGATGGTCTCATACCTTCAAACCAGTTTAAAAAGTCATAAATTTTGAGTATAATATTATTGTGGGAGAAAATGTACCTAACACCTACTTTATGCTTGTTTTTGCATCCAAACGCCATTTTTGCATAAAACAAAATCGGAATTTGGGAGAATTGATACATATAAATTAACTGGTCCGAAAAATTATGAATTTTGAGTATAGTAATACTGTTTTTAATTTTGCTTAGAATGTTTTAAAAAGGTAAAATTTTTGATTAATTATACATGTTTTTAAATTACACTAAATTCATGTCCCATAGTTTTAAATTTTAGCTCTTCTTGCTAATAGTTATTTTGTTCTTTAATTGGTTTGGGAGTTCTAGCAAAATTGGCTCATTGATTTGTCAAAATAAGATGTCAGTCTTTTGTGAACTCCGGCCTATGATAACTTTAGAGAAGGTTAGTATTAACATGAATGTGAGATGAATCTCAATGATGGTCAATGGAAATGAGATCCATGTATTTTGGTTTCAACTATAAGAAAAAAAAGGCTCATTGTGGTAAAAATATTTTTATCTATACGGAGTTAAAAATTCCGATCATAGTGATTGGAGCAAAACAAAAGTCTAAGAATGAAATAAAAAAAACATGCATACGAGTTAATTGAGCCTGTAACTATATCTACTATACAACTAATACATTTTTTTCTTTTTAAAGATTGAGATATTGTTAACTATTTTGTAAATAATAATTTATTGACTTAATTGCTATTTGAGGGAGAACTTTGTTCTTTTTTTAAAATTTTAAATTGTGTCAATTTTACTCATTTGAGATATTTTTAACATAACATTTGTTTTCTTATTTTAATGCATTATTTTTTTTTTCTAATTATTTTTCACATTTATAAATGAAATGTTATTTACAAATGATTTTTTTTTGCGTGTTTTTTAAATTGAATATTTTTTACACATTATAATTTGTTAAAAAAGGTTTCGGTGACTAAAAAATGTGTAATTTATGAAAGATTTGAAAAAATTTGAAGTGGGTTAAATTTAGTATTTATTTTTTCCCATTTAATAGAAGTCAATTTAGAAATTTCTGTTAACTTGAAATAAGAACACGAAAAAAGAAAGAATATTAAAAAAAGAATAGGGTACACTAGAAACCCTAACTATTCTTTTCTTACCATTATTAAAAAAAAATATTGGTGTGATAATATTTTTATCAAAAATATACACACTTCAAAATCATCACAAATCATTTAAATAATTTGAATCCAAACAAAGCCCAAATTTCACATACCTGCTGGTTATTGATACTATTAGTGATAACTTCATAGTTAGTGTCATACAAAATTAATTTCTACAAAAAAATAATCAGATATAAGTAACATTAAATAGTGATGTAAAAAAAAAGTTCATGCGTTGTTACTTACACAAATGAGCATGCATTGTTATATATTATATATTATATATTATATATTGATAAAATAAATTATAAATATAAATTTATATGAATTAAAATTTTAAATATTATTATTTGTTTTAATTAAAATTATTGTTTAAAATATTTGATTTGAAGTTATTATTGATTTTACTATATACAAATAAAATTATTAATTTTATTTTCAAATAAAATTAGAATTTCAAAATATTTTATTTATTTTATAATAAAATAATTAAGTTAAAATATTGACTTCAAATCTAATTTGAATTACCCATCCCGACCTCCTTAGAATACTCATTGTCATCCTTACCATGAACTTTTATAAACTTTAAAAAAAAACTATTTCATTATATATTTGAACTTCGTAACAATGGTATTAATCAATTATAAGACGACTCAAATTCAAAGACTATATTAATACGATTCTTAACTCGATTTCACGGTGGATTATAGAAACGTGATGAGAATAATTGTGTAATATTTTCGAAAATAATGAAAATTCAAGGCTAGTAATTTTATAGTACAATTTTCTCATACAACCATGAATAATTTCGGACTAAATTCTTTCTAAACCATTGTCATTATGAATTGTGTTAAGAAAAATTATCAAATATTGTTTACATTTGAACAAATTACACTACGCAACAAATCAATATCTTTGAGAAAGTATAATGTTTCAAAACAGAATTTGAGGAATGACTAAATTTACATTTTGATTCAGAAGTATGAGAAGATTGATTTAAATTTCTAAATAGACCAAAACAAATGAATATGTCTATGAAAGACAAAATTAAATTCAAGGTGAAAGTTAGTCCATCCTCGTTTTTAACACGAATTGGTGGTCTTTGGCTCGTTATTTTCACAACTCATTGGGTTTGAATTGCAGTCTCGAGTTTTAATCATGTTAAAGACCCTAGCTTTAAAATTTTGATGGACAACATATACATAAATTCTGTTTATTATCTCAATCACTGTTCTCAGGATTTATCTTGTCATTAATTAATTGATTAGATTTTCTCATCCATAATTCTCAATATTTATCAAATAATTAATTTGTTGGTTGATTGAATTAGTTGTTGTTAAGAAAGATTAATTAATAATCAAAATTTTGATATTTATGCGGGTGGAATTATGTTGGTGATAGGGATGATAGCATAATGGATGAATGCGGATCAAGCCACCTAATACTTATTAATCTTAATAAGTATTGTCTTGATTAATAATATCCTAATAAGTATATATTTTTCTCATTCATGTTTTTCATTAAGTATATGTATAAATAATATAATAAGTATAATATAATATAATAATATATTATATATACACTAACCCACCTAAATGTTTCACAAATTTCATTCCAAAACATCATATTAATTTCTATTAAATATATTTTAGCGTTTCTTTTAGTTGAATTTGAATGATAAAATCTGAATTAAAACTGAATTATTTTTATATTAAATATTTGACAATATATAAATTTTATTCTAGTATCGTAGACACTTCATTTTTACACCACAAAATTAAGATATGTCTATCCGGTCTAATATGTTGATCATACTTTATTATTGGACATAAAAAACAAAAATCAGAAACACTTTTTAGAATTGGCTCATAATGACCATTGAATATCGATCTAGACACAATTTTTCCAAACATACTCTAATTTTAGATGATCCCATAACTTCAAATGGAGGGATTTGGAAAATCATTATTTTTTAGTATTATATTGTTGTTAGAAAAAATATACATAACACATATATTTAGGTTTGTTTTTACATTCAAATGCCATTTTTCATGAAAAAATAATCAGAATTCGGGAGACCTGATAAATTCAGATTAACTAGTTCGAAAATTATGAAATTTGAGTTTAATATTACTGTTTATAATTTAGGGTAGAAGGCTTTTAAAAATTGGAACGTGTCAAAACTAAAGTCTAATTCCTTCTTCTTTTCTTTATTTTTATTTTTTTTATTTCAAACCAATGACCTACATAAAAAAATAAATAAAAAATAGTTATTTTCTATCTTTCTCTTTCGTCATTTCCTTCACACTCTTTTACTTTCTTTTATGATATATATATAAATATATATATATATATATATTTATATTTATATATCTAAGATTTAAAGTTAAAGTTAGTGATAACTTCATTTATTTAGATTATTTTTAAAGTGATTTGTGAAACTACTTTACATTTTTTTAAACTTTATGCCATCACTTCAACCATAGATTTCCTAAATACAAATAAATTCTCTAAATCTCACACATATGGCCTGGTTTGGTTGTAAAATAGGGTCTGTATTTTCCTCTATATAAGCTAGCTAGTGTTGTCAAGTATATTATATAATTTAAAGACAATAAATTGAAAGTAGTTTACGATGGCGTCTGTTTTCCAATATCTCTTGGTGATCCTGCTGGTGGTAATTACTCTCTCCATCAACACCGCTACTGGCAGTCCCCTCCCCCCTATTCCCGAATCATATAAGACTTCAAACGCGAAACCACCTCGGACTTCACACCATGCCGTGCCACCAGTTCCGCATTTTCCATTACCGCCACAAGAAGGTGAACCGCCAGTTGGAGGGAAACCATCACCTCATAAAAGTAAGCCGAAACCACCTCCAAGTGGAACTCCACATGGGAAATCGCCACCTCCACCCCTTCACTAGAAGTCAAGTTAGGCTTTTGTGCTAACTTGAAATAAGTTTGAGAACAAAAAGTCTAAAAAACGTAAATGTTACCTATGAATAATTTTAATATATATATATATATATATATATATATATATATATATATGCTTACTTTTTTTTTTATGTATGAATTGATATGCGCTTAAAGTCTCATTTCATATTCACGACTTCGAACCCAACTTAAATAACCCATAGCTATAGTTAAATAACACCTTGATATCCTAATTATTTTAAATATGTATTCTCGCTTAAAGCAAAACTGAGATGCATCACATTTTACGAGTCGATTCAAGTTGGTCAAAGTATCCATCAATATGGGAAACACCATAAGTAATAATACATAATTAAAAACTAATTTGGAACTAAAATTTTCAATTCAACAATTGAGAGTTTTACATTGAACGCTTAGTTCTTTATAGTTGATTAAATTGGATGAAACCAAGATCTATATTTTTTTTAAATATTTTAAAGAGGTTGTTTCTCTTATAAATTTTGATATTGTTATGGAAAAAATAATCACCCGATGATAATATTTATGTAAAAGTATATAATGATTTGTAAGCTAATATTTTAATTCACTGTCCATATATTGAAGATGTTAAAAAAAGAGTATAGAGTGCTAAATGATTCAATTCACTTTTGTATAAAGAAGTGTGATTTTCAAAACGTCAAAATTACAAAATTAGTTTATCTCAAAATTATCATTTAACATTTATTACAATAACTCTTTCCATTATATTTTAATTAATCAAATAAATCGATATTTTATATTATAATTTTATAAAATATCTTTTCATTTTAATAATAATAATAATTAAGACCACATGTTTTAAAATCATTAATAAATATTTAATTAAATTAATGAATATTATATGATAAATAAAATCACACAATTAGAAGATAATAATAAAATTAAAATAAAATGATAGTAAAATAGACATAAAATAATATTCATATGCATACAAGTTAAGAATATCAAATTTTAAAATACATAGATATGTATTTTACCTTTTAACATTTTTCTCGTCTAATTCTCTAATTACCTTTAAAGTTATTCAATAAACTAGTATGGAACCCTACGTTGTACGGGAAAAATATAAACGAAATGTTTATAAAATATTTAATTTAATAAAAGAGAATATATTTATATGAAGAGAAAATATATAATATATATATATAATTAGAGAAAAAAATAGAAAAAATAATTATTATTAATTGTTTCATAATATAAGTAAATTGTATAAAAATAAATAATATATAAATAATTGTGGAAAAATTATGTAAAGAAAAATATATTTATATAAAATTAATTATGAAATATATACATGATGTGAGAAAAAAGAATGATTGATTGAAACTGAAAATAATAATAATACAATACAAACCAAAAGGCTTGATTTAATTTAAACTATTGAAAGCAAAATAAAAATTTAAGTTAACACAATATTAAACAAACATTCATAAAAAAAAAATGTATAACTCTAGTATAATTTAAGATATCCTATATTATAATAATAGTTAATAATGTATACTAATAAAAAACAACTTCCATAAAATGAAATTAAAAAATTGTAAAATAAAAAATAAAAACTAAATTTTTTTTGTCTTTTTTGTCCTATCTCTTCAACAACTTTGTCTATTGTTCCTCCCTAATAAAATTTAATTAACATATAAAACACATTTCAAAAACTTAAATAAGACATTAAAATAGATAATAAAAAATTATTTGATCACAAAAAATTGAAAAAGTACCTCTTTAACAGCTTTGTTTGAAATTGATGATCATCCCTAATAAAATTTAATCAAATATATATAAACTTTTCAAATATCTAAATAAGACATTAAAATAGATTAACAAAACAATTTATTTGATAAAAAAATTGAAAAAGTACCTCTTTAACAATTTTGTCTGAAATTGATGCTCCTCCCTTAACAAAATTTAATTTAATATATAAAACACGTTTCAAAGTTGAGCATAAAGATATCCAAAATATGTTTACCTGTTGAGTAATGAGTGATTGACTTGGATCAAACACTTTTATAATTGTAAAATTGTGTGATTTTTCTTGAGGTTGTAATCAGTAATTTTAACTTGGAACACAAGTTTTCGCGATGACATTGATGATAACGGCAATGGTAAATCTTTGTCACAACTCGAATGTAATTGTAACAAATCTGAAACAGTTAGATTAACTAACTTATTTACAACTCTATCAAAAAGCACAAATAGTGCAGCTCCTGACTCGTCACCAACCTCAATCTCTAATTTATATCTAAAATAGATACAAAATAATTAATGAAAAAACAAAATAGTTATAATTAAATATATGAATATAGTTTGTTAATGATCAAAGAGACAAAAATAAACACCTTGGAGTAGGATTTTTTTGTAACTTTAACACATGAGTTGCAAAAAAAAACATCGCCCTCGAGCGTTACTTTTCTGCGACAATCATCACAAGAGTAGTAAAATCAACCATTGTAGTTGCATACATTATTGATTGTCGCTTCAACGGTACATATACATTCCTGTTAACCAATAAACCAGTAAGAATACTATAAAAATATTGAAATACCAATTTTACTAACCTTGCTTTCCTCATTTGACAATAGGTAGTATAATTCCTCAATTGTGTGTCGATATTTCATCATCTCATCTTGTAAAGACATCGAACTTTCAACAGTATCATCCAACAAACATACTTGAGATGGATGGACAGCAAATCTACAATTAGTTGAGTAAAGGTGGCACAAAAATAATAGTCATTAAAACAACAAATATTTAAACAAAGAGTATTGTTTAAAGAAAGACAATATCAACCTTTCTCGCATAGTCACCACCTCTGGAATCATTAGATTTTGAAAAACTTGTGTGGCCGTTGTTGAAGAAAGGACATGATGACCTATTGAAAGCACATAAAAATGGTTAACACAAACATATTAAGACATAAACATATTTTTTTTTACAATTCATACCTTGGTATAACTTGACAAGAAAGCTGGTCACAACTATTACGATAGGATCTTGGTTGTTAGATCCTTCAACAAATTCAAATTTTTCGGCTATGTTTTCCCATAAAGTTAGATTAATATCTTCTCCACTATAAAATAACACATAGAAAAGGTAAAAATTAAAATATTTAATAAATTAAAATATTTAATAGAGTAAAAAAACAAAAGAACTCATTTAACTTATAGATTTATAAATGACCAACCTATCAAATTGAAGGTTTAAACCACGTTTTGCAACTGTGTTATATCCAGTTTTGCTAAAAGTCTTAGAGCCCAAACTGATAAGACGAGCTATAATAACTATAACATAAAAAAGGAAAATTTAAGTTAAAAATTAAATGAAAGACAATAGTTAATCAAAACACTACCTGTTAGTTGTGAGCAATTGTCACTTCTAGAAATAACCTCCTTCTAATCAGAAAAATTAAATTTATATCTCGGAATATTTAGAATCTCAGAAAGTAGCTAAACAAAATTTTCAAAGAGTTTGGAACTGGTTTGTACTGAGCGTTTGACTTGACAACTCGAAAATTTTGAAATGTGTACATGTTACCCTCCTTTAATAAGTTTCGATGTCTTGGAACAAATTGACGATCGATGCTGACGTGAATAACCGCACCCTATAAATTACATGTTAGTTTGCACTAACATACATTAATATATAACAAAATATTAAACACACTTACCTCCTTGTCTATTAATAAGAAATCAACACTTAGCAATTCATTATTTTTTTTAGTATTTATTGCATCACACATGTACATAACTCTTGCAACTAAATGTTTATAGTTGCCATCCGTAGTCAAATCTAGAATTCCAATCCAATGGAGGCTTGTGTGTCCATTTTTTGATATTTTGATATGAATTGACATTATAATAGTTAGTATAAAATATAAACATAAAAATAAAATTTAAAATAAAAAAAGTAAAAATAAAATTTAAAATAAAAAAATTTATATGTAAATATAGATTGAATAATAATAAAAAATTAAATATGAGAATATATTAAATATGAGAATAAAGACAAATATTATAAAATAATGAGAAATAATAAATATAATATATTTAAAAAAAAAAATTTATGATTAAAAATAAATATCGTGTATTAGCTTTTAATAGATTCACCATCTTCTGTACAAATAGTTATTTATTTTTATGAAAATTTAATATATTATGCAAAACATTTTTTATATAAAAACATTAAGAATATTTAAGTGAATAATTGGATTGTTATAATTAACGAAAATATATGTGAAAAAATGACAAAATATGTAAAAATTAGATGTTATGGACATAACAAACACATTTATTATAAAAAAAAAGTATTTATATATCATATGTTAATAATAATAATAAATTATTAATATAATATGAATATATTAAAAATGAGAATAAAGATAAATATTGAAAAATAATGGGAAATAATAAATAATTAATTGAATGTTATAATAATATTTCAAAAAAAATTATTTATTTCTTTTGTGATTAAAAATAAATATTATTAAATACATTAAACTTTATCATGTGAAATTGTTTGGAATAGAAAAAAAATCTTATACTCAAAAGATAGAGAACATCTTTTTTTCAACTAATAAAACTTATGTATTTAAAAAAATTAAATATATTTAACCTAAAAAAATAATTTTTATTTTATTAAATCATAAAATATAGTCATTACTTACTTTGACTCAAAAGAAGGATGAATATTATATTGGATAACTTCAACTAAAATAATTTTAAAAATATTTAGATTGAATAATAATAAAAAGATTATTAATATAATATAAATATATTAAATATGACAAATATTATAAAATAATTTGAATAATAAATTAATTAATTAAACGTTATAATAAGTAATAATAATATTTAAAAAAAAATTGGAGAATAGAAAAAAAAATATTTTGCTAAGAATAAAGAGATTATATGTATTTAAATTTTTTATTTAATTAAATAGTCATAAAATTTAATCAAAAGATAGGAAGTTGTTGCAGCGGCCTGAAATGATCAAATTCCTGGAAAAAAAACAATGAACAATAGATTGGTGAAACATAACATATTACCAATTTAATTATTGAATGAAATAATGATGTTGATAGAGAAATTGATGTTAATATAATTTAATTATTACTCACTTTAACTAAGATGGAATTCAAAAGATAGAACGTTGTTGCAGCGGCCTGAAATGATATAATTCCTGAAAAAAAACAATGAATAATAGATTGGTGAAACATAACATATTACCAATTTAATTATTGAATGAAATAATGATGTTGATAGAGAAATTGATGTTAATATAATTTAATTACTACTCATTTTAACCAAGATGGAATTTAAAAGATAGAATGTTGTTGTAGTTGCCTAAAATGATAAAATTTGTGAAAAAATGACCAAATATTTAAAAATTAGATGTTATGGACATAACAAACACATTTATTATAAAAAAAGTATTTATATATCATATGTTAATAATAATAATAAATTATTAATATAATATGAATATATTAAAAATGAGAATAAAGATAAATATTGAAAAATAATGGGAAATAATAAATAATTAATTGAATGTTATAATAATATTTCAAAAAAATTTATTTATTTCTTTTTTGATTAAAAATAAATATTATTAAATACATTAAACTATATCATGTGAAATTGTTTGGAATAAAAAAATAAATCATATACTCAAAAGATATAGATCATCTTTTTTCAACTAATAAAACTATATATATTTAAAAAAATTAAATATATTCGACCTAAAAAATTATTTTTATTTTATTAAATCATAAAATATAGTCATTACTCCTACTTTGACTCAAAAGAAGGATGAATATTATATTGGATAACTTCAATTAAAGTAATTTTAAAAATATTTAGATTGAATAATAATAAAAAGATTATTAATATAATATAAATATATTAAATATGACAAATATTATAAAATAATATGAATAATAAATTAATTAATTAAACGTTATAATAAGTAATAATAATATTTAAAAAAAAATGGAGAATAGAAAAAAAATTGCTAAGAATAAAGAGATTATATGTATTTAAATTTTTTATTTTATTAATTAGTCATAAAATTTAATCAAAGATAGGACGTTGTTGAAGCGGCTTGAAATGATCAAATTCTTGGAAAAAAAAACAATGAACAATAGATTGGTGAAACATAACATATTACCAATTTAATTATTGAATGAAATAATGATGTTGATAGAGAAATTGATGTTAATATAATTTAATTATTACTCACTTTAACCAAGATGGAATTCAAAAGATATGACGTTGTTGCAGCGGCCTGAAATGATCAAATTCCTGGAAAAAAACAATGAACAATAGATTGGTGAAACATAACATATTACCAATTTAATTATTGAATGAAATAATGATGTTGATAGAGAAATTGATGTTAATATAATTTAATTATTACTCACTTTAACCAAGATGGAATTCAAAAGATAGAATGTTGTTGTAGTTGCCTAAAATGATAAAATTACTGAGAAAAAAAAAAAGCAAAACAGTGAAAGCCGCAAAAGGAGACCGAATAGGAAGAATATCACTCTTCTCTCTTAAATTGAACCTTGTTGATGTAAAAATTATTTATAGGAAAACAAATATTTAGATGGAAAAGAAGATGAAAAGTTGGGTTGATTTATTATATTGATTTAATTGCAGTTACACTGTTTATGTTTTTCATATTTATTGTTTTTGTGTTAAATTTTATAATTATTATAATATGATTACTGAAAGTTAAGTTTTATATTATAATTAATATAATATATAATTGAAGTTCTTAATTTTATTGTAGGTTTTATTGTTTTATAATTAGTATTTAATGCTAAACATGATAACTACATTTTTTTTTTCTATTTAGATTGAATAATAATAAAAAGATTATTAATATAATATAAATATATTAAATATGACAAATATTATAAAATAATATGAATAATAAATTAATTAATTAAACGTTATAATAAGTAATAATAATATTTAAAAAAAATGGAGAATAGAAAAAAAATATTATGCTAAGAATAAAGAGATTATATGTATTTAAATTTTTTATTTTATTAATTAGTCATAAAATTTAATCAAAAGATAGGACGTTGTTGCAGCGTCCTGAAATGATCAAATTCCTGAAAAAAAAACAATGAACAATAGATTGGTGAAACATAACATATTACCAATTTAATTATTGAATGAAATAATGATGTTGATAGAGAAATTGATGTTAATATAATTTAATTATTACTCACTTTAACCAAGATGGAATTCAAAAGATAGGACGTTGTTGCAGCGACCTGAAATGATCAAATTCCTGGAAAAAAAATAATGAACAATAGATTGGTGAAACATAACATATTACCAATTTAATTATTGAATAAAATAATGACGTTGATAGAGAAATTGATGTTAATATAATTTAATTATTACTCACTTTAACCAAGATGGAATTCAAAAGATAGAATGTTGTTGTAGTTGCCTAAAATGATAAAATTCCTGAGAAAAAAAAGCAAAACAGTGAAAGCCGCAAAAGGAGACCGAATAGGCAGAATATCACTCTTCTCTCTTAAATTGAACCTTGTTGATGTAAAATTATTTATAGGAAACAAATATTTAGATGGAAAAGAAGATGAAAAGTTGGGTTAATTTATTATATTGATTTAATTGCAGTTACACTGTTTATGTTTTTTATAATTATTGTTTTTGTGTTAAATTTTATAATTATTATAATATGATAACTGAAAGTTAAGTTTTATATTATAATTAATATGATAACTTAAAGTTAAATTTTATAATTAATATAATATATAATTGAAATTCTTAATTTTATTGTAGGTTTTAATGTTTTATAATTAGTATTTAATGCTAAACATGATAACTACATTTTTTTCTATTTTATAATTAATATAATGGGACAACGGAAAGTTACATTTTATAATTAATATAATATATATTTGAAATTCTTAATTTTATTGCAGGTTAAGTTTTATATTATAATTAATATAATATGATAACTGAAAGTTAAATTTTATAATTAATATAATATATAATTGAAATTATTAATTTTATTGTAGGTTTTAATATTTTGTAGTTAGTATTTAATGTTAAACATGATAAATTTTTTTTCTATTTTATAATTAATATAATGGAATAACTGTTAGTTACATTTTATAATTAATATAATATATATTTGAAATTCTTGATTTTATTGCAGGTTTTAATGTTTTATAATTAGTATTTAATGCTAAACTCAATTAATATAAATAAATATTTGGTTTAATGTGTATATGTAAAATATTAAATTTTAATATATTTTAATAATAATTATAACATTAATATATATATACAAATTAAAAATAATTAATATATTTAGAAAGAAAAACAATTCATAAATGAAGAGAGAGAAATATGAAAAAATATCTTGTGATATGAGAATTATTTTGGAGAGAGCGTGAAGTACACCTTCAACATTTCAAATTAAGCCTTATTAGATATATATAGATTTGCAAAAAAAATATTAAAATATGCATAAAATGATAAATTAAATAGGATAGAATGTATTTGTACGTCTTCTTTGTCTAACTTTAGACATGATAGATAAACTTTAAATTTTAAAAGAAAGATAAGTACAACAGTTCTTTACCTACCTTACTAAATATGTGAATTTAATTAATGACATTGTTTACACTTATTCTCTTAATTTGAATCACTATTCATCAAATTCCATATTACATATACCATCATATCTTTATATACAAGAACGTATTATTAACACCATTCTCAATTTCTCCACCTACCAAAATTCGCACTAAAATTAAGTAAAAATTATTTTGAACTAAACTTCACAATTCAACTTTAGTGTCTCTATTGAACACCATAGTACTTTATAGTTGATTAAATTTGATGAAATTTTTAAGTAATGATCTATATTTTTTAAAATATTTTAAAGAGGTTGATTATTTTATAAATTTTAATATTGATATGGAAAATCATGATAATATTTGTATAAAAAATATATATTGATTATTAAAAAATGATTATCTATATTGATGACACTAATTAAAAAAAAGTACAAAAATAATGATTTTATAAACATAACATTACAAAATTAGTTTTAACTCAAAATAAAAAATTGGATACATACATCCATTATTTAACATTTCGTACACTAACTGTCAGGATAAATTAAATAAATTATAAAATATCGATATTTTATATTATAATTTTGGATGATCTTTTATTATAATTTTGGATGATATCTTTTCAAATTGAAATTTGTAATCATGATCACATGTTTCAGACAAATCATTTAATAAATATTCAACATGTTTCAGACAAATCATTTAATAAATATTCAATTAAATGGATAAATATTATATAATAAAAAATTATAATAAAATAAAAATCACATATTTCATATTCTCAAATTCAAATCCAATTTGAATTACCCATCCTGACCTCCTAAAAATACCCATTAGCATCCTTAGCATGAACTTTTATAAGGTAAAAAAAGTACTATTTCATCATATATTTGAACTCCCATAACAATGTTATTAATCAATTATAAGACGACTCTATTATATTCCAAGACTATATTAATATGATTCTGAAATCGATTTCATGGTGGATAATATAAATGTGATTAAAATAGTTGTGTAATATTTTCGAAAATATTGAAAATTCAAGGGAAGTAATCTTATAGTACAATTTTCTCGTAAACCATAAATGATTTTCGAATTAAATTCTATCTAAACCAATGTCATTATGAATTGTCTTGAAAAATTTACCAAATTTTGTTTACATTTGAACAAATCACTATGCAACAATCAATATCTTTGAGAATGTAAATATTTCAAAACAGAATTTGAGGAATGGCCAAATCCAACGTTTGATTTAGAAGTATAAGAAGATTGATCTAAATTTCTAACTAGGCCAAAAGAATTAATACATTTTTTTTTGGGAAATAGCTTAGTGTCATTTCATTAAAAAACCAAAAAGAGGGAAAAAAATACAAAAGTTTAAGATCAGATCTAGACCATTTCTAGATTTGACAATGAAACAATAATTGAATTACAGACAATAACAACAATCAATTAGCGCCTACAATGTTTTTACTTTTATTCTACTTGTGACATTCTCAAACAAAATATCCCATATCTGACAGAGCTTTCTATTCTCTTCATTCCTTTCGACTCCTCTCCAGGATTGAATGAGTGCATTTTCATCTGAAGTTATATCTCTCCAAATATCTTCAGCAGTTCTACTTCTTCCACTGTGAGTTCTTAAATTTTTTTCTTTCTAGATATTATAGATTACTGCTCCAAAGTAACATTTCAACATACTTACATAGAAGGATTTTCCTTTTGCTTTATTCTTCATCCACTCTTGGATTTCTTCCCACATTCCTGGAAAGTTGATGAAGTTCATGTTTGCAGCATACATCCTCTAAATTTGTATTACCAAAGAGCATTCCCCAAATAAATGGTTTATGCTTTCCTCAACTCCCGAATATAGGACACAGTTGATATCAGGAATTTTTATGTATTTTCGAATTCTGTCTTTTGTTGTCAACCTTTTCCTGTATACCAGCTAGAGAATAAATTGGTGACGAGGAATAATCTTTGATGACCATGTC
Source organism: Impatiens glandulifera (assembly GCF_907164915.1). Classification (NCBI taxonomy): domain Eukaryota; kingdom Viridiplantae; phylum Streptophyta; class Magnoliopsida; order Ericales; family Balsaminaceae; genus Impatiens; species Impatiens glandulifera. The sequence continues at coordinate 6,513,728 of NC_061865.1, read as the reverse complement.
CTCTTGTATTAACTATTTCCCATGCCTTTCCTGTAATAAACTTCTCATTGCTTTCTGTTTTCCAGCATATTTCATCATTACTTTCATTGAGTTGTTTCTGCCTCATTATGTTTAGGATTCTATCACCTTCTAGAATACGCCTCAAAAGTGAATCATATTTACCTTCATAGACGTCTCTAAATGAGTACTTGATGTATTCTCTTCTAACTTTGTTTCCTTGCATTTCTTCTTTGAATATAATGGGAATATTATCCAGCCAAGGATCGTGCCAGAATAGTACCCCTCTTCCATTTCCAATTGTGGTTTTCACTATTTGAAAGAAATATTTTTTTGTTTTTAGGATTTTCTTCAATGACCATGCCATTCTTTCATTGATGCTCCGTGTCCAGATACTCTGCTCTTCTTTCATAAATCTTGTATGCACCCATTTGACCCATAGGAAGTCCGCTTTTTGCTCCAACTCACATAAGCTTTTGATGGCGAGGGCTTTATTCCATTCAACACAACTTTTTTATTCCTAGTCCGCCTTCTTCTATGGGAGTGCAAACATCCTCCCATTTGACTTTTTTTCCTCCTCTGCCTTGTGTTCCCCAGATGTAGTCTCTCATGATTCTATCGAGTTCAACTCTTACTTTCTTTGGGATGACTATCTGTTGTGCCCAATAGCCAATAATTCCAAAGATGAATCTTTTAACGAGCTCGATTCTACCTGCATAAGACAGTTTTTTCGTAGCCCAACCCAAGACAGAATTTCTAACCTTTTCTACCAATTGTCTGAAGTGATTGTATCGGAGTTATTTTGATGACAGGGGTACTCCAAGGTATTTCACTGGTAGTTCACCTTCCTTGATTCCCATAATATTGAATATGTTTTCTTTCCTTTCTTCATTAACTCCTCCATAGAAAACCTGACTTTTATCCTCATTGATGTATAGACCTGTAATACTCGAAAATAATTGTTAGAGCTTCTTTGATTATACTAACAGATTCAACATCTGCATAAGCCACAAAAAATAGATCATTTGCAAAACATATATGGGTTATTGCTTCTTCTTTGCAGTATGGGTGAAATTTGAAATGATGACTTCTTAGAATAATTTTTAAAATGCAGTCAAGAATTTCCATTATTAAGACGAATAAATAAGGAGATATAAGGTCTCCTTGCCTTACTCTCTTTTCACCCTTGAAAAAGCCTCCATGAATATCAATCACGCTCACAACAAAGTGAGGAGTGGAAACACATTGCATAATCCAATCAATGATTGGAAAACTTATAGCAAGGAGGAATTCGTGGATTGATCCCCATCTGATCGAGTCAAAAGCTTTTTTAATATCAATTTTGAAGGCCACACGTGGCAATATATTTTTGTCATATTCATTCAATAAGCTCTGCATGAGTAGGATGTTATGAGAAATAAAGCTTTTAAGAATAAATGTTGATTGCCCTAATCCTACAAGCTTATCAATGTTTTCAAACGTTGCGAAATAATTTTTGAAATAATTTTATAAATAACATTGCAGCATGAAATAGGACGAAAGTCCTGAATTTTTTCCGGAATTGAATTCTTAGGAATCAAATTCAACACTGTGACGTTCCATTGCTTCAACATTTTCCTGTTTTGGAAGAATTCCCAAACCCCTTCGCTTACATCTTTACCCACTATTTCTCAGTTTTCTTTGAAGAAGTTCGCGTTGAAACCATCTAGCCCTGGGCTTTTATCCTCTTTCATCGAAAACACAGCTTTTCTGACTTCTTCCATACTGACTCTTGTAATCAATTGGTTACCACTTCCTTCACTGATTTTCCTTTACACAATATGTTGAAGCAATCTTCGGCTTTCCTCTATTATTGTGCTCGTTTCTGTTCCAATCAGCTCTTTGGAGAAACTTATTGCTTCCTCATGAACTGCCTTTTGTCCCTGTAAAACATCTCCATTTGAGTTTGTGAGTCTTATGACCTGATTTCTGAAATTCCTTGATGAACATTTTTTTATAGAAGAAAGAAGTATTCTTGTCTCCTTATCAATTCTGCTCTTTCTCATGCTGTCCGCCACTCTTGTAGTTGACCATGAAATTAGATTACCTAAGGAAGACGGTTCAATGCAGCTTATGTCTCGAATGCATTCATTGAAATCCTGCATGTCTTGTGTTATGTCTGTCTCAGGCTCTCTTTTATTTCTGAATCTTGTAACGTTAAAATCTCCCATAATAACCCACGATTCATTGTCCGTAATGCTTCTTCTCAAATCATTCCAAAGTGTCTTCCTCTCGTCTCAAAGTTGCTTGCATAGACTACCACAAAGAATATTTTTACATTGTCACCAGATTAATAACCTCTGTCAAAATAACTTGCTTGCTTTTAAAATTTTTCTTGATTTTAACCCTTCTTTTATCCCATCCTATCCAAATTCTACTTTTAACCTCATCAGAGTTATGAATAAATTCACAATCTTCTTTGAAGCAACCCTGAGCAACATTCTCTATTTGACTTTGTCTGACTTTTGTTTCAATAATTCCAAATACTGTGATTTCATTCATTTCTGCTATTCTTCTAACCTCTCTTCTTTTTGTAGGGTCATTTAACCCTGCAATATTTCATGTCATTAAGTTCATTAATGAAAAGAAGATGTTCCAACTTTACTTCCCTTCCTTTACTTTTTCTTCATTTCTGTTTTTCCGATATAGCAGGGCTATAAGGGATTGTATTTTCCTTAATTTTCTTACCTTGCTGTTTTGGGATTTTTGTGTTTCTTTGGTCAACTTTCTTTAGAATTGGAGATTGTATAGTTTCAACCGATTTAACTGCCTCTTCTTTATCTTTCCCATTTCCTTCACCCACTTCCCCTTTCTTGCTTTCTCCCACGCTTTCCCTTTCCACAACCTCTTCGGTATTGATTCTTGATTCTAGTTCAAGTTTCTTTGTTACCTCTTCATTCTCAGCCTTTGATTCTGAATCTCTTACCACTCTAACTTCCTTCCCATGTTCTTCAAAACCATGTTCTAAATTTCCTTCCTTATCTTGATCCTTCTACTTACTCAATACTAATTCTTTAGTAACCTTTTTCTGCCTTTCATTCTCAACATTTTCCTTTTCCAACCTTTCTGTTCTTCTTTCTGTTTCTTTTTTGTCTTTGTCTTTGTCTCTTTCTCGATATTCTTCTTCCTTTCTTCTTCAATTATTTTCGGGCACTTGTAACAGACATGTTCGAATGTATTACAGTCAAAGCATCTATTCGGCCTCCACTCATATGAGATTCTCATAATTATGGGTTCACCTTTTCTGTCTGGTACCGTCATCTGGTGTGGAAGATTTGATCTCGGGTGTATCTTAATGCACATCCTAGCATAAGTCATATGCTCACCTTTTTCTGTAGTTGGGTCCATGTAGAGTGGACTCCCCAATAGATTCGCAAAGTGACTTAATGCTTCAGGTTTATACATGTGGGGAGGGATGTTGTTCAATTGGAACCAGATTTGCGTAGTTTTTTTGGGCTTGCTGAAGAGGTTCATACCTTCTGTCCATTTTTCAAGTTTCATGTAGTTTTTTCCAGCAAATATGTGCCCGTTGATCAGAATACTTTCGAGATCTAATCCTTCTTTGAATTTGAGAAAGTACAAGTCATGAATGTTTAATGTTACCTTTTCTAGACCATTTTCCCCCAATTGTTCCATTAGGATTTTTTGGTTACTAGAAATGACACATTGTTTCTTCCAATGAAGTTGCCCACTATGACATTCTTCCATGACTTTACGTAGTTTTCCTAAACTTCTTGGGGTAGTTTGAATTCAAACGAGGAACCGATAATTTCAACTTTTGGCTTAAATGTTCTAAGGAAAACATTTCCCCTTTCTTGAACTGGATTGTCAGGTTTTGTTTCTCCTTTGTTTTTCTTCCCTGCATTCTGTTTCTGTTATTCATTCTGCTCATTACTTTGGTTTTGCCCTATTTTCTGATCATTCCCTTGAGTTTTGCTTTGTTCTTCAGCTTTCTTCCAGACCTGGTCTACATTCTAATTAGAATTGTTCTTGATGAAGCAGACTCTAGTTTTGGGGCATTTAGAGAGCTTTATCAAAGTTTCAACAGACCAGCTCACAATAGTATCGTACTCCTCTTTTTTTAGGAAATTCCATTCTTGTAGGTAATGTAGGTTGAGCTGCTCTGTGTACTGTTGGCTTTTCTCTTTGCTTAAAACAATTTGGCCTTTCTTTCCTAGTATCAATAAATTTGTTATATGATTTCTAAGCCCTTTCAGATTGACCATCTCATTAAAACCAACCCTCCATTTCCTCGGGTCTGTTTCTTTACCCAATGCTTTCGCTGCCATTCTTTACGTTTTTCCTATTTCACCCAGATTTTCTACATTAATTCTTTCTCTTTCCAATTCTTTCTGGATTAATTTCTCTACTTCTTCGTCTGAGTCAGGTATCTCAATAGTCTCAAGTTGAATTTGATTCCCATTGAATCCGGATCAATAACCTGTGCATTTTTATTTCCTAGACTATTTTCTAGAACTACTCTATCTTTTCCTAGAGCATGTCCTAGACTATCACAATCTAGGCTATCAGCATGTATTCCACTAACAGTTCTATTATCATTTGCATTCATCTCATGAGTGTTATTGAGATTAGTAGAAAACATACTTGGCGTGTTGACTGCAAAATCCTTATTATTACTCTTTCTCACGTCAGTTAGATTTCCACCATTTCCTCCTGGTTTTGGAGACCCATGATTTTCAAAGAGGATATTTGTGTGATTCTCTCCTGAGCCTATGTGGAGGTTAGTTGCATTCGAATTTTCTGTCTTAGGATCAGGGGAGCATGTGTTGGATTCACCCATTGCCCGATTAAGAGAGTTGACCGGGCTTGTACCAACTGTTGACAAAGATGGAATTGCCCGTACTGGTGAAGCTACGATGTTTGCAAAGTCATATTTAAAGTGGCCGACACAGATGGATTTGTGTCAGTGAAGCTTTTAACAACTTTACAGTACACATATGTTTGAAATTGATTTCTTGATGTACTCTAGTCTTGACCGAGAGATCGATGAGTAGATTTAGTAGATTTCTGCGAAAAAATGACCCTTCCGATCGAGAGATGAAATCACGACGCACATGTAACACGGATCGCACAAATCGCACAGTTCGCACGATAACGAACGGTGTGTGATTTCTTTACGACTACGACCGAGGGTTTCTTCAACGACGATTACGACCGTGAATATATTATCAGCATATCGTGGCACACACGGCACGCTGATCGCACAGTTCGCACTTCACCTAGGAAAAATGTGGCAACAGATTAAGTATGTAGCCCGCAAACACACTTAACCATTTAATCAAGCGCAGAACTTGCGGCCTGATGGGCTCGAACCCAGGACCTTAGGGTTAATATCCACCTCTTGTTATCGCTAGGCTAGAAGAGGGGATTTTAAAATGGGACAAATGACTAAGTATGTAGCCCGCAAACACACTTAATCATTTAACCAGGCGCAGAACTTGTCGGCTCGAACCCAGAAACTTAGGGTTAGTATCCACATCTAATTGTCATTAGGCTAGAAGAGGGGAATGAATACGTTTATGTAATACAAAAAATTAAATTCAAGGGGGAAATTGAGTTTGATTGAATTAGTTTTTGTTAAGAAAGATCAATTAATAACCAATTTTTTTATATTTAGGGGTGGAATTATGTTGGTGATAGAGAAATGGCCAAATGTGGTTCAAGCCACTTAAGGTATTAATCTTAATAAGTACTGTCCATATAAATGATATCCTAATAAGTAATAATTTTTATCGTTCATGTTTTTAATTAATTATATGTATAAATAATATAATAAGTATAATATAATATAACAATATATTATATATACATTACCCCACCTAAATTCTTCACAAATTTCAGTCAAAAACATTTGTTTAATTTCTATTAAATATATTTTAGTGTTTCTTTTAGTTGAATTTGCATGATAAAATTTTAATTAAAACTGAATTATGTTTACACAAACTAGGTGACAATGTACTAATCTTATTTTAGTATTGTAGAGACTTCAACTTTTTATACCCAAAATTAAGATACGGTTGATTATACTTGAATAGGACATGAAAATACAAATCAGAAACACTTTTAAACATTGCTCAGAATGACCATTGATATTGGTCTAGACGCCGATTTCTAAAATTACTCTAGTTTTAGATGGTCTCATACCTTCAAACTAGTTTAAAAAACCATAAATTTTGAGTATAATATTGTTGTGGGAGAAAATGTACCTAACACCAATTTTATGCTTGTTTTTGCATCCAAACGCCATTTTTGCATAAAACAAAATCGGAATTTGAGAGAATTGATACATATAAATTAACTGGTCCGAAAAATTACGAATTTTGAGTGTAGTAATACTGTTTTTAATTTTGCTTAGAATGTTTTAAAAAGGTAAAAATTTTGAATTTTGATTAATTATACATGTTTTTAAATTACACTAAATTCATGTCCCGTAGTTTTAAATTTTAGCTCTTCCTGCTAATAGTTGTTTTGTTCTTTAATTGGTTTGGGAGTTCAAGCAAAATTGGCTCATTGATTTGTCAAAATAAGATGTCGGTCTTTTGTGAACTCCGGCCTATGATAACTTTAGAGAAGGTTAGTATTAACATGAATGTGAGATGAATCTCAATGGTGGTCAATGGAAATGAGATCCATGTATTTTGGTTTCAACTATAAGGAAAAAAAAGGCTCATTGTGGTAAAAATATTTTTATCTATATGGAGTTAAAAATTCTGATCATAGTGATTGGCAGGGCAGCCAAACAAAAGTCTAAGAATGAAATAAAAAAAAAAAAAAACATGCATACCAGTTAATTGAACCTATAACTATATCTACTATACAACTAATACATTTTTTTTCTTTTTAAAGATTTTGAGATATTGTTAACTATTTTGTAAATAATAATTTATTGACTTAATTGCTATTTGAGGGAGAACTTTGTTCTTTTTTAAAATTTTAAATTGTGTAAATTTTACTCATTTGAGATATTTTTAACATAACATTTGTTTTCTTATTTTAATGCATTATTTTTTTTTTCTAATTATTTTTCACATTTATAAATGAAATGTTATTTACAAATGAATTTTTTTTGCGTGTTTTTTAAATTGAATATTTTTTATACATTATAATTTGTTAAAAAAAGGTTTCAGTGACTAAAAAATGTGTAATTTATGAAAGATTTGAAAAATTTTGAAGTATGATAAATTTAGTATTTATTTTTTCTCATTTAATAGAAGTCAATTTAGGAATTTCTGATAACTTGAAATAACAAAGAAATAATATTAAAAAAAGAATAGGGTACACTAGAAACCCTAACTATTCTTTTCTTATAATTATTATAAAAAAATATTGGTGTGATAATATTTTTATCAAAAATATACCCACTTCAAAATCATTTAAATAATTCGAATCCAAACAAAGCCCAAATTTCACATACCTGCTGGTTATTGATACTATTAGTGATAACTTCATAGTTAGTGTCATACAAAATTAATTCCTAAAAAAAAAAATCAGATATAAGTAACATTAAATAGTGATGTAAAAAAAAGGTCCATGCGTTGTTACTTACACAAATGAGCATGCATTATTATATATTATATATTGATAAAATAAATTATAAATATAAATTTATATGAATATAAATTTTAAATCTTATTATTTGTTTTAATTAAATTTATTATTTAAAATATTTGATTTGAAGTTATTATTGATTTTACTATATACAAATAAAATTATTAATTTTATTTTCAAATAAAATTATAATTTCAAAATATTTTATTTATTTTATAATAAAATAATTAAGTTAAAATATTGACTTCAAATCTAATTTGAATTACCCATCCCACCTCCTTAGAATACTCATTATCATCCTTATCATTAACTTTTATAAACTAAAAAAAAAAAACTATTTCATTATATATTTGACTTCGTAACAATGGTATTAATCAATTATAAGACGACTCATATTCAAAGACTATATTAATACGATTCTTAACTCGATTTCACGGTGGATTATAGAAACGTGATGAGAATAATTGTGTAATATTTTCGAAAATAATGAAAATTCAAGGCTAGTAATTTTATAGTACAATTTTCTCATATAACCATGAATAATTTCGGACTAAATTCTTTCTAAACCATTGTCATTATGAATTGTGTTAAGAAAAATTACCAAATATTGTTTACATTTGAACAAATTACACTACGCAACAAATCAATATCTTTGAGAAAGTATAATGTTTCAAAACAGAATTTGAGGAATGACCAAATTTAACATTTTAATTCAAAAGTATGAGAAGATTGATTTAAATTTCTAAATAGACCAAAACAAATAAATACGTCTATGAAAGACAAAAAATTAAATTCAAGGTGAAAGTTAGTCCATCCTCTTTTTTAACACGAATTGGTGGTCTTTGGCTTGTTATTTTCACAACTCTTTGGGTTCGAATTGCAGTCTCGAGTTTTAATCATGTTAAAGACCCTAGCTTTAAAATTTTGGTGGACAACATATACATAAATTCTGTTTATTATTTCAATCACTGTTCTCGGGATTTATCTTGTCATTAATTAATTGATTAGATTTTCTCATCCATAATTCTCAATATTTATCAAATAATTAATTTGTTGGTTGATTGAATTAGTTGTTGTTAAGAAAGATTAATTAATAATCAAAATTTTGATATTTATGCGGGTGGAATTATGTTGGTCATAAGGATGATAGCATAATGGATGAATGCGGTTCAAGCCAACTAAGGTATTAAGATTAATAAGTATTGTCTTGATTAATAATATCCTAATAAGTATATATTTTTCTCATTCATGTTTTTCATTAAGTATATGTATAAATAATATAGGCTACGTTTGTTATGATATACAAAACTGTAGATATAGCATAACTATATCTACAGTAAATTATAAAGGTTGTTTGGATTATTAATATTTATATGTATAGTATTATTCAAGTATTATTTATACACTGGATGAGGTACAAAATAATACCTACTAATACTAGTTACAAAGACGGTATAAGTTTTAAAAAAAAAAATTAATATTCTTTTTCTACCTTTTACATTTTTATTATTATTATTTTATATTATATTTTAATATATAATAATAATAATAAAGTATAAGTATATATTTATTTATATTTAACTGTATATCATTTTTTTAATTTAAATAATAATAATAAATAATTACATAATTTTTTATTTTTTTTATTTATATATATATATATATATATATATATATATATATGATAGAAAATTTATATTATTTTTAAGTATAAAAATTTAAAAATTATAATTTTACATAATTAAATATAATAATTTTAATTAAAAATATAAAAATGATATACATAAATAATTATTTTAATTAAAAATATAAATTATTAAAATTTTAATTTTTTTATTATATTTTAAAATATAGTAATAATAATAATAAATCGATAACTAAATATTATTATTATTATTAATTAATACAACTTATATAATTTATTTTTAAAACTAATTATAATTATACATTTTAATTTTAAATATTATTTTATAAAATTATTATTACTAATATTTATAATTATAGAAATTAAATTATATATAAAATATGTAACAATATTATTTATTTTAAAATACATTTATATGCATAATTATATATTATATTTTTATAAATTTTAATTTAATTAATAATACAAACTAATTATAAGATAAATATTAAAATAATAATTAAAAATAATTTATACAAATTTAAGGATAAAATAGTCTTTTTATATTTCTTACTAATTTTTTATATCACCAACCAAACATACAATAATAAAATATATATAATTTATACTTCTTTTATATTTACAACCAAACACTAATAACTTATATAATTTATACCTTCTAATACCCTTTACAATTTATACCCCTCTATAATTTATACTATATATTTAATACTACCTACCAAACACTACCATAAGTATAATATAATATAATAATATATTATATATACACTAACCCACCTAAATGTTTCACAAATTTCATTCCAAAACATCATATTAATTTCTATTAAATATATTTTAGCGTTTCTTTTAGTTGAATTTGCATGATAAAATCTGAATTAAAACTGAATTATTTCTATATTAAATATTTGACAATATACAAATTTTATTCTAGTATCGTAGACACTTCATTTTTACACCACAAAATTAAGATATGTCTATCCGGTCTAATATGTTGATCATACTTTATTATTGGACATAAAAAACAAAAATCAGAAACACTTTTTAGAATTGGCTCATAATGACCATTGAATATCGATCTAGACACAATTTTTCCAAACATACTCTAATTTTAGATGATCCCATACCTTCAAATGGAGGGATTTGGAAAATCATTATTTTTTAGTATTATATAGTTGTTAGAAAAAATATACATAACACATATATTTAGGCTTGTTTTTACATTCAAATACCATTTTTCATGAAAAAATAATCAGAATTCGGGAGACCTGATAAATTCAGATTAACTAGTTCGAAAATGATGAAATTTGAGTTTAATATTACTGTTTATAATTTAGGATAGAAGAGTTTTAAAAGTTGAAACGTGTCAAAACTAAAGTCTAATTCCTTCTTCTTTTCTTAATTTTTATTTTTTTATTTCAATCCAATGACCTACATAAAAAAAAAAAATTTAAAAAATAGTTATTTTCTCTCTTTCTCTTTTGTCATTTCCTTCCCACTCTTTTACTTTCTTTTATGAAATATATAAATATATAAAAGATTTAAAGTTAGTGATAACTTCATTTATTTAGATTATTTTTAAAGTGATTTGTGAAACTACTTTACATTTTTTTAAACTTTATGCAATCACTTCAACCATAGATTTCCTAAATACAAATAAATTCTCTAAATCTCACACATATTAGGGTCTCTATTTTCCTCTATATAAGCTAGTGTTCTCAAGTATAATATAATTTAAAGACAAATAAAAACAATAAATTGGAAGTAGTTTAGCATGGCGTCTGTTTTCCAATATCTCTTGGTGATCCTGCTGGTGGTAATTACTCTCTCCATCAACACCGCTACTGGCAGTCCCCTCCCCCCTATTCCCGAATCATATAAGACTTCAAACGCGAAACTACCTCGGACTTCACACCATGCCGTGCCACCAGTTCCGCATTTTCCATTACCGCCACAAGAAGGTGAACCGCCAGTTGGAGGGAAACGGCCATCACCTCATAAAAGTAAGCCGAAACCACCTCCAAGTGGAACTCCACATGGGAAATCGCCACCTCCACCCCTTCACTAGAAGTCGAGTTAGGCTTTTGTGCTAACTTGAAATAAGTTTGAGAACAAAAAGTCTAAAAAACGTAAATGTTACCTATGAATAATTTTAATATATATATATATGCTTACTTTTTTTATGTATGAATTGATATGCCTTAAAGTCAGAACTTTGCCTATCTCAAAACTCAATGTGTGTTTCATTTTCATTTCATATTCACGACTTCGAACCCAACTTAAATAACCCATAGCTATAGTTAAATAACACCTTGATATCCTAATTATTTTAAATATGTATTCTCGCTTAAAGCAAAACTGAGATGCATCACATTTTACGAGTCGATTCGAGTTGGTTAAAGTATCCATCAATATGGGAAACACCATAAGTAATAATACATAATTAAAAATTAATTTGGAACTAAAATTTTCAATTCAACAATTGAGAGTTTTACATTGAACACTTAGTTCTTTATAGTTGATTAAATTGGATGAAACCAAGATCTATATTTTTTTTAAATATTTTAAAGAGGTTGTTTCTCTTATAAATTTTGATATTGTTATGGAAAAAATAACCACCAGATGATAATATTTATGTAAAAGTATATAATGATTTGTAAGCTAATATTTTAATTCACTGTCCATATATTGAAGATGTTAAAAAAAGAGTATAGAGTGCTAAATGATTCAATTCACTTTTGTATAAAGAAGTGTGATTTTCAAAACGTCAAAATTACAAAATTAGTTTATCTCAAAATCATTATTTAACATTTATTACAATAACTATTTCCATTATGAAATTAATCAAATGAATCGATATTTTATATTATAATTTTACAAAATATCTTTTCATTTTAATAATAATAATTAAGACCACGTGTTTTAAAATCATTAATAAATATTTAATTAAATTAATGAATATAATATGATAAAAAAAATCACACAATTAGAAGATAATAATAAAATGATAGTAAAATAAACATAATATAATATTCATATGCATACAAGTTATATTGTTCTTTTAGGCAAGTTAGGAATGTCAAATTTTAAAATACATAGTTATGTATTTTACCTTTTAACAATTTTCACGTCTAATTCTTTAATTATCTTTAAAGTTATTCAATAAATTTGCAAAACAAATATTAAAATATGCATAAAATGATAAACTAAAATAGGATAGAATGTACTTGTACGTCTTCTTTGTCTAACTTTAGACATGATAGATAAACTTTAAATTTCAAAAGAAAGATAAGTACAAGAGTTCTTTACCTATCCTACTAAATATGTAAATTTCATTAATGACATTGTTTACAATTATTCTCTTAATTTGAATAACTATTCATCATATTCGATATTACATATACCATCATATCTTTATATTCAAGAATGTATTATTAACACCATTCTCAATTTTCCACCTACCCAAATTCGCACCTAAAGTTATGTAAAAATTATTTTGAACTAAAATTCTCAATTCAAGTTTAGAGTTGTTTATTCAACACTTAGTACTTTATAGTTTATTAAATTGGATGAAATTTTTAAGTAAAGATCTATATTTTTTAAAATATTTTAAAGAGGTTGATTATTTTATAAATTTTAATATTGTTATATAAATTCATGATAATACTTATAGAAAATATATATAATGATTATTAAAAAAATGATTATCTATATTGATGACACTAAATAAAAAAAGTACAAAAATAATGATTTTATAAACATCAACATTACAAAATTAGTTTTAACTCAAAATACATAATTGGATACATACATTCATTATTTAACATTCATTACACTAACTAATTTTGTCAGGATTAATTAAATAAATTATAAAATATGATATTTTATATTATAATTTTAGATGATATATTTTCATTTTGAAATTTTTAATCATGATCACATGTTTCACACAAATCATTTAATAAATATTCAATTAAATTGATAAATATTATATAATAAAAAATTATAGTAAAATAAAAAATCACATATTTTATATTCAAGAATTTGAATCCAATTTGAATTACCCATCCTAACCTCCTAATAATACTCATTACCATCCTTTGCATAAACTTTTATAAAGTAAAAAAAGTACTATTTCATCACATATTTGAACTCCGTAATAATATTATTCAATCATAAGACGACTCTATTACATGACTATATTAATACGATTCTCAACTCGATTTCTTGTTGGATAATATAAACGTGATTAAAATAGATGTGTAATATTTTCGAAAATAATTAAAATTCAAGGGAAGTAATCTTATAGTACAATTTTCTCGTAAACCATGAATGATTTTCGAACTAAATTCTATCTAAATCAATGTCAATATGAATTGTCTTGAAAAATTACCAAATTTTGTTTACATTTGAACAAATTACACTACGCAACAATCGATATCTTTTAGAATGTCAAATGTTTTAAAACAGAATTTGATGGATGGCCAAATATGACGTTTCGATTTAGAAGTATGAGAAGATTGATCTAAATTTCTCACTAGGCCAAAATGAATGGATACGTTTATGTAAGACAAAAAAATTAAATTGAAGGGAGAAAATTGAGTCATCCTCATTTTTAACACGAATTAGTGGTCTTTGGCTTTTTACTTTCACAATTCTTTGTAGTACGAATTACAGTATCGAGTTTTAAACGTGTAAAAGACCCTTTAAAATTTCGGTGGACAATTATTTTTTTAAACATTTTTTACACTAACTAATCTTGTAAGAATTAATTAAATAAATTATAAAATATCGATATTTTATATTATAATTTTGAATGATATCTTTTCAAATTGAAATTTGTAATCATGATCACATGTTTCACACAAATCATTTAATAAATATTAAATTAAATGGATAAATATTATATAAAAAAAATGATAATAAAATAAAAAATCACATATTTCATATTCTTGAATTGGAATCCAATTTGAATTACCCATCCTAAGAATACCTATTAACATCCTTAGCATGAACTTTTATAAAGTAAAAAAAAAGTACTATTTCATTATATATTTTAACTTCGTAACAATGGTATTAATCAATTATAAGACGACTCATATTCAAAGACAATATTAATACGATTCTTAACTCGATTTCACGGTGGATGATAGAAACGTGATGAGAATAATTGTGTAATATTTTCGAAAATAATGAAAATTCAAGGCTAGTAATTTTATAGTACTATTTTTCATACAACCACGAATGATTTCGGACTAAATTCTATCTAAACCATTGTCATTATGAATTGTGTTAAGAAAAATTACCAAATTTTGTTTACATTTGAACAAATTACACTACCTAACAAATCAATATCTTTCAGAAAATATTAATGTTTCAAAACAAAATTTTATGAATGACCAAAATTAACGTTTTGATTCAAAAATATGAAAAGATTGATTTAAATTTCTAAATAGACCAAAATGAATGGATACGTTTATGTAAGACAAAAAATTAAATTGAAGGGGAAAATTGAGTCCATCCTCATTTTTAACACGAATTAGTGGTCTTTGGCTTTTTACTTTCACAATTCTTTGTGTACGAATTATAGTATCGAGTTTTAAACGTGTAAAAGACCCTTTAAAATTTCGGTGGACGAATTATTTTTTTAAACATTTTTTACACTAAATAATCTTGTCAGGATTAATTAAATAAATTATAAAATATCGATAATTTATATTATAATTTTGAATGATATCTTTTCAAATTGAACTTTGTAAATTGTAATCATGATCACATGTTTCACACAAATCATTTAATAAATATTCAATTAAATGGATAAATATTATATAATAAAAAATGATAATAAAATAAAAAATCACATATTTCATATTCTTGAATTGGAATCCAATTTGAATTACCCATCCTAAGAATACCTATTAACATCCTTAGCATGAACTTTTATAATGTAAAAAAAAAGTACTATTTCATTATATATTTTAACTTCGTAACAATCAATTATAAGACGACTCATATTCAAATACTATATTAATACAATTCTTAACTCGATTTCACGGTGGATGATAGAAACGTGATGAGAATAATTGTGTAATATTTTCGAAAATAATGAAAATTCAAGGCTAGTAATTTTATAGTACTATTTTCTCATAAAACCATGAATGATTTCGGACTAAATTCTATCTAAACCATTGTCATTATGAATTGTGTTAAGAAAAATTACCAAATTTTGTTTACATTTGAACAAATTACACTGCCTAACAAATCAATATCTTTCAGAAAATATAATGTTTCAAAACAAAATTTTAGGAATGACCAAAATTAACGTTTTGATTCAGAAGTATGAGAAGATTGATTTAAATTTCTAAATAGACCAAAACAAATGAATACGTCTATGAAAGACAAAAAATTAAATTCAAGGTGAAATTTAGTCCATCCTCGTTTTTAACACGAATTGGTGGTCTTTGGCTTGTTATTTTCACAACTCTTTGGGTTCGATTTGCAGTCTCGAGTTTTAATCATGTAAAAGACTCTTTAAAATTTCGGTGGAGAACATATACATAAATTTTGTTTATTATCTCAATACTGTTCTCATGATTTATCTTGTCATTAATTAATTGATTGGATTTTCTCATCCATAATTCTCAATATTTATAAAATAATTAATTTGTTGGTTGATTGAATTAGTTGTTGTTAAGAAAGATTAATTAGTTGTTGTTAAGAAAGATTAATTAATAACCAAATTTTTGATACTTATGCGAGTGGAATTATGTTGGTGATAGAGATGATAGCATAATGGATAAATGTGGTTCAAGCCAACTAAGGTATCAATATATATCTAATGATGCTTAATAAATAAAATATAGGGTGACATTCACGCTCTCACCACAGCTCACATAGATTTATTATATTTTATAACAATTTCACTCTCTTGTCATAATTACCTATTTATAATTACTAATTTATATCTCATACCATAATTATTAATTTATCTTTTTTAATTAATTTTTATTTTATTTTACTAATTTTTATTTTCCTAATTATATATATATATATATATATTTTTCATTAATTTTATATAAATTTATATTTAATATTATTTATTTATATATATATTTATTTATAATATACATAATAATACTATATATAATATATAATAATGTTTAAATAATTTATTAAACTTAAAATAAAATTACAAATTTCTCTTTTATATTCATTTCTCCCTCATATTTATAATATATCTTTCCTAATTAAAATCCGTTTTTTTAACACTAATAATTAATTCATTTTTTATTTTCTTTTTCTTCATTTATATATATATATATATATATATATATATATATATATATATATATATATATATATATTTTCTTACATATAATTTTATATATTTTTAATTAAATAAAAATTTTAATATATTTAAAAATCAATATTAAGCATTTCTCTCTCCTAAAATCTATATATATAGTATATTTTATCATTAATTTTATATAAATACATTTTTTTTCATATTATCGTTTAGTGCATATTTATTATTTATTTGATTAATTAATTAATTTTCTTTTATTCATTATATATTTTATCTATTATTAATTAACAATGATTAAATATTTATACATACATAAAATTTTAAATTAAATTCAAAAAACATAAGTAGTCTAATGGTTAAAGTGTTCATATTTCATATTGGAGACCAGAGTTCGATGTGAATCTGTGATTAATGTAGATGGCATGTGTGAGTCTCTACGTAAATTCTTTACAAATATATGATTGTGCATGTGGGTATGAGTGGGTGAATTTGAGGTCGATGTAGATGGCATGTGTGAGTCTCTACGTAAATACTTTACAAATATGTGATTGTGCATGTGGGTATGAGTGGGTGAATTTGTGGTCGATGTAGATGGCATGCCTACGTAAATGTGTATGTGAATTTGTGATTGATGGGAAGACCAAAAGTAAGGGTAAGAGTAAGGTTAAGATGACATATGCGAGTGTGAATTTGTGATTGATGGGAAGGTCAAAAGTAAGGGTAAGATGACACATGCGAGTCCTTACAATAATGCGTTTGTAAATTTGTGATTGATAGGGAAGGTCAAAAGTAATGGTAATATATGTAAAAATTGCTCGAACGGAGATAATATATATAATGATGTTTAAAACTAAAAATTTAGGGTGACATCTATCAAATTTTTACACATTTTATATGAATTTCTCATCAAATTCTCGCGGTACAATCGTCTCTTTTTTCTCCTTAGGTCTAGGTCTTTCTTCAATCAACTCTCATTGCTTCTTAGGTATAGTTAACACCAGAATAGGAGGTGGGCGTCGACAACGGAAGAGAGACCTAGAGGAAAATATTCAATCTTGATTTGAAAAAAATGGGAAGTGGATGAATACGAGGATTCAAAATTAAAAGGAAGCCGAGGATTCTCTACCTCCGTGGATTTAGAAAAAAAAAATTAAAATTAATTAATATTTTATTTTTACACATTTTATATGAATTTCTAATCAAATTCTCACGGTTTATCAAATTCTCGCATTACATTCGTCTCTCCTTTCTCCTTAGGTTTAGGTCTTTCTTAAATCGAGACTCATTTCTTCTTAGGTATAGGTAGCACGAGAAGAGGAGGAGGGAGACTCCGACGTGACAGAGAAGGGCGACGACGACGCAAGAGAGACATAGATGAAATTATTCGATCTTGATTTAAAAAAAATGGGAAGAGAATGAAGACGAGGTTTTGAAATCAAGTTGAAGACGAGTATTATCTGTCTCTGTAGATTTAGAAAAAAATAATTATTATTTTATTTTTACACATTTTATATGAATTTCTCATCAAATTTGTGCGATACAATTGTTTCTTCCTTCTCCTTAGGTCTAGGTCTTTCTTAAATTAACTTTCATTTCTCCTTAGGTATAGGTAACACGATAATAGGATGTGGGCGACGATAACGCGACGAAGGAGGGCGCCGACGACGTAAGAGAGACCTAGAGGAAAAAATTCAATCTTGATTTAAAGAAAAATAGAAAGCGAAGAAAGACGAGGATTTGAAATTAATTTGAACCCGATAATTCTTTTCCATCAAGGATTTTTATTTTTTTATTTTTTTTCTATAACAAAACCTAATAACATATTTTATAACAAAAATATAAATAAAATTGTATTTTAATGAATAATATTAACATTTTAATTATTTATATATATATATATATAATACAAAAATATAATAAATAGATTATATATATAAATAATACAAAATATATTTAACTCTATATTTTGATATGTTTTAAATAATTAATAAATATTTATTATTTTAATTTATAATATTATTATAAATATATATTTTTTATACAAAATATTATAAAATTTAATTATTATTTTTTTTAATAAAATTAATAATTAATGTTATTGTTTAACCAAAATAAAATTATATATATAATAACCTTTAAGTTTAAATATATATATATATATATATATATATATATATATATATATATATATATATATATATATATATATAGTTTTGAAACAAGAGTTTTATGGTATTGACATAAAAGAGATGGTTCAACATTATTTTTTAATAGACATTTTACATATATTTTAATTAATATTTTGAGTTTTAATGTATAATAAACTGTTTTTAAATTTTTGAGAGGATATAGTAGAAGTTGAAATAATT
This sequence comes from Impatiens glandulifera, assembly GCF_907164915.1. Taxonomy (NCBI): domain Eukaryota; kingdom Viridiplantae; phylum Streptophyta; class Magnoliopsida; order Ericales; family Balsaminaceae; genus Impatiens; species Impatiens glandulifera. The sequence continues at coordinate 6,494,806 of NC_061865.1, read as the reverse complement.
ATGTACAAAAAAGAAAATAATACAAACATATTTTCTCAAATATTATTTTCGCCAATAGTGTGATAATTCACGTTAAAAAAAAGGAAAATTTAAATTAAACTAATAGAACGAAAAAACTAAAATTTTGAATAAATAACCATATTTGTATTATTATGAAATTTGAGTTTAATATTACTGTTTATAATTTAGGGTAGAAGGCTTTTAAAAATTGAAACGTGTCAAAACTAAAGTCTAATTCCTTCTTCTTTTCTTTATTTTTATTTTTTTTATTTCAAACCAATGACCTACATAAAAAAATAAATAAAAAATAGTTATTTTCTATCTTTCTCTTTCGTCATTTCCTTCACACTCTTTTACTTTCTTTTATGATATATATATAAATATATATATATATATATATATATATTTATATTTATATATCTAAGATTTAAAGTTAAAGTTAGTGATAACTTCATTTATTTAGATTATTTTTAAAGTGATTTGTGAAACTACTTTACATTTTTTTAAACTTTATGCCATCACTTCAACCATAGATTTCCTAAATACAAATAAATTCTCTAAATCTCACACATATGGCCTGGTTTGGTTGTAAAATAGGGTCTGTATTTTCCTCTATATAAGCTAGCTAGTGTTGTCAAGTATATTATATAATTTAAAGACAATAAATTGAAAGTAGTTTACGATGGCGTCTGTTTTCCAATATCTCTTGGTGATCCTGCTGGTGGTAATTACTCTCTCCATCAACACCGCTACTGGCAGTCCCCTCCCCCCTATTCCCGAATCATATAAGACTTCAAACGCGAAACCACCTCGGACTTCACACCATGCCGTGCCACCAGTTCCGCATTTTCCATTACCGCCACAAGAAGGTGAACCGCCAGTTGGAGGGAAACCATCACCTCATAAAAGTAAGCCGAAACTACCTCCAAGTGGAACTCCACATGGGAAATCGCCACCTCCACCCCTTCACTAGAAGTCAAGTTAGGCTTTTGTGCTAACTTGAAATAAGTTTGAGAACAAAAAGTCTAAAAAACGTAAATGTTACCTATGAATAATTTTAATATATATATATATATATATATATATATATATATATGCTTACTTTTTTTTTTTATGTATGAATTGATATGCGCTTAAAGTCTCATTTCATATTCACGACTTCGAACCCAACTTAAATAACCCATAGCTATAGTTAAATAACACCTTGATATCCTAATTATTTTAAATATGTATTCTCGCTTAAAGCAAAACTGAGATGCATCACATTTTACGAGTCGATTCGAGTTGGTCAAAGTATCCATCAATATGGGAAACACCATAAGTAATAATACATAATTAAAAATTAATTTGGAACTAAAATTTTCAATTCAACAATTGAGAGTTTTACATTGAACACTTAGTTCTTTAAAGTTGATTAAATTGGATGAAACCAAGATCTATATTTTTTTTAAATATTTTAAAGAGGTTATTTCTCTTATAAATTTTGATATTGTTATGGAAAAAATAACCACCAGATGATAATATTTATGTAAAAGTATATAATGATTTGTAAGCTAATATTTGAATTCACTGTCCATATATTGAAGATGTTAAAAAAAGAGTATAGAGTGCTAAATGATTCAATTCACTTTTGTATAAAGAAGTGTGATTTTCAAAACGTCAAAATTACAAAATTAGTTTATCTCAAAATCATCATTTAACATTTATTACAATAACTCTTTCCATTATAAAATTAATCAAATAAATCGATATTTTATATTATAATTTTACAAAATATCTTTTCATTTTAATAATAATAATAATAATTAAGACCACATGTTTTAAAATCATTAATAAATATTTAATTAAATTAATGAATATTATATGATAAAAAAAATCACACAATTAGAAGATAATAATAAAATTAAAATAAATGATAGTAAAATACACATAAAATAATATTCATGTGCATACAAGTTAAGAATATCAAATTTTAAAATACATAGATATGTATTTTACCTTTTAACATTTTTCTCGTCTAATTCTCTAATTACCTTTAAAGTTATTTAATAAATTTGCAAAAAAAATATTAAAATATGCTTAAAATGATAAATTAAATAGGATAGAATTTACTTGTACGTCTTCTTTGTCTAACTTTAGACATGATAGATAAACTTTAAATTTCAAAAGAAAGATAAGTACAAGAGTTCTTTACCTACCCTACTAAATATGTAAATTTCATTAATGACATTGTTTACACTTATTCTCTTAATTTGAACCACCATTCATCAAATTCGATATTACATATACCATCATATCTTTATATACAAGAACGTATTATTAACACCATTCTCAATTTCTCCACCTACCAAAATTCGCACCTAAAATTAAGTAAAAATTATTTTGAACTAAACTTCACAATTCAACTTTAGTGTGTCTATTGAACACCATAGTACTTTATAGTTGATTAAATTTGATGAAATTTTTAAGTCAATATCTATATTTTTAAAAATATTTTAAAGAGGTTGATTATTTTATAAATTTTAATATTGATATGGAAATTCATGATAATATTTGTATAAAAAATATATATTGATTATTAAAAAATGATTATCTGTATTGATGACACTAAATAAAAAAAAGTACAAAAATAATGATTTTATAAACATAACATTACAAAATTAGTTTTAACTCAAAATAAAAAATTGGATACATACATCCTTTATTTAACATTTCTTTCACTAACTATCAGGATAAATTAAATAAATTATAAAATATCGATATTTTATATTATAATTTTGGATGATCTTTTATTATAATTTTGGATGATATCTTTTCAAATTGAAATTTGTAATCATGATCACATGTTTCAGACAAATCATTTAATAAATATTCAATTAAATGGATAAATATTATATATTAAAAAATTATAATAAAATAAAAAATCACATATTTCATATACTCATATTCAAATCCAATTTGAATTACCCATCCTGACCTCCTAAAAATACCCATTAGCATCCTTAGCATGAACTTTTATAAAGTAAAAAAAGTACTATTTCATCGTATATTTGAACTCCCATAACAATATTATTAATCAATTATGACGACTCTATTATATTCCAAGACTATATTAATATGATTCTGAAATCGATTTCATGGTGGATAATATAAATGTGATTAAAATAGTTGTGTAATATTTTCAAAAATATTGAAAATGTAAGGGAAATAATCTTATAGTACAATTTTCTCGTAAACCAGAAATGATTTATTCTTCAACATACTTACATAGAAGGATTTTCCTTTTGCTTTATTCTTCATCAACTCTTTGATTTCTTCCCACATTCCTGGAAAGTTGATGATGTTCATGTTTGCAGCATACATCCTCTAGATTTGTATTACCAAAGAGCATTGCCCAAATAAATGGTTTATGCTTTTCTCAACTCCCGAACATAGGACATAGTTGATATCAGGAATTTTTATGTATTTTCGAATTCTGTCTTTTGTTGTTAACATTTTCCTGTATAACAGCTAGAGAATAAATTGGTGACGAGGAATAATCTTTTTATGACCATACCATATTATGTCAATCTACCTCTTGTCCTCTTGTATTAACTATTTCCCATGTCTTTCCTGTAATAAACTTCTCATTGCTTTCTGTTTTCCAGCATATTTCATCATTACTTTCATTGAGTTGTTTCTGCCTCATTAGGTTTAGGATTCTATCACCTTCTAGAATACGCCTCAAAAGTGAATCATATTTACCTTTTAGACGTCTTTAAATGAGTACTTGATGTATTCTCTTCTAATTTGTTTCCTTGCATTTCTTCTTTGAATATAATGGGAATATTATCCAGCCAAGGATCATGCCAGAATAGTACCCCTCTTCCATTTCCAATTGTGGTTTTCACTATTTGAAAGAAATATTTTTTTGTTTTTAGGATTTACTTCAATGACCATGCCATTCTTTCATTGATGCTCCGTGTCCAGATACTCTGCTCTTCTTTCATAAATCTTGTATGCACCCATTTGACCCATAGGAAGTCCGCTTTTTGCTCCAACTCACATAAGCTTTTGATGGCGAGGGCTTTGTTCCATTCAACACAACTTTTTTATACCTAGTCCGCCTTCTTCTATGGGAGTGCAAACATCCTCCCATTTGACTTTTTTTCCTCCTCTGCCTTGTATTCCCCAGATGTAGTCTCTCATGATTCTATCGAGTTCAACCCTTACTTTCTTTGGGATGACTATCTGTTGTGTCCAATAGCCAATAATTCCAAAGATGAATCTTTTAACGAGCTCGATTCTACCTGCATAAGACAATTTTTTCGTAGCCCAACCCAAGACAGAATTTCTAACCTTTTCTACCAATTGTCTGAAGTGATTGTATCAGAGTTATTTTGATGACAGAGGTACTCCAAGGTATTTCACTGGTAGTTCACCTTCCTTGATTCCCATAATATTGAATATGTTTTCTTTCCTTTCTTCATTAACCCCTCCATAGAAAGCCTGACTTTTGTCCTCATTGATGTATACACCTGTAATACTCGAAAAGAATTGTTAGAGCTTCTTTGATTATACTAACAGATTCAACATCTACATAAGCCACACAAAATAGATCATCTGCAAAACATATATGGGTTATTGCTTCTTCTTTGCAGTATGGGTGAAATTTGAAATGATGACTTCTTAGAAGAATTTTTAAAATGCAGTCAAGAATTTCCATTATTAAGACGAATAAGTAAGGAGATATAGGGTCTCCTTGCCTTACTCCCTTTTCACCCTTGAAAAAGCCTCCATGAATATCATTCACGCTCACAACAAAGTGAGGAGTGGAAACACATTGCATAATCCAATCAATGAAAATAATTGGAAAACTTATAGCAAGGAGGAATTCGTGGATTGATCCCCATCTGATCGAGTCAAAAGCTTTTTTAATATCAATTTTGAAAGCCACACGTGGCGATATGTTTTTGTCATATTCATTCAATAAGCTCTGCATGAGTAGGATGTTATGGGAAATAAAGCTTTTAAGAATAAATGTTGATTGCTCTAATCCTACAAGATTATCAATGTTTTCAAACGTTGCGAAATAATTTTTGAAATAATTTTATAATTAACATTGCAGCATGAAATAGGACGAAAGTCCTGAATTTTTTCCGGAATTGAATTCTTAGGAATTAAATTCAACATTGTGACGTTCCATTGCTTCAACATTTTCCTGTTTTGGAAGAATTCCCAAACCCCTTCGCTTACATCTTTACCCACTATTTCTCAGTTTTTTTTGAAGAAGTTCGCGTTGAAACCATCTAGCCCTGGGCTTTTATCCCCTTCATCGAAAACACAGCTTTTTTCTAACATCTTCCATACTGACTCTTGTAATCAATTGGTTACCACTTTCTTCACTGATTTTCCTTTGCACAATATGTTGAAGCAATCTTCGGCTTTCCTCTATTATTGTGCTCGTTTCTGTTCCAATCAGCTCTTTGGAGAAACTTATTGCTTTTTCATGAACTGCCTTTTGTCCCTGTAAAACATCTCCATATGAGTTTGTGAGTCTTAGGACCTGATTTCTGAAATTCTTTGATGAACATTTTTTTTATAGAAGAAACAAGTATTCTTGTCTCCTAATGAAAGCCAATTTTCTCTAGATTTTTGCTTAGCAAAACTTTCCTCTTTAGAACAGAGGTCTCTGAATCGCGTAAAAGCCTCTTTTTCCTCTTCCCTGTTATAAGGTAGATTTGGGGCTCTTAGTGCCTTGCTTTGTATTTCCTCCAGTTTTGTTCTGGCTTCTTCTACTCTTTTAGAAATCCCAATATATTTTTTTCGGTCTAGCTTATTCAGCTTCCCTTTCAATAATCTTAGTTTCTCACAAACTCTGAACATCTTTGTTCCATTAATTCTGATGTTCCAAGTTTCATTAAGGATTTCATTAAATTTCCATCTTTAATCTAGAAGTTGAAGAACTTAAAGGGTCTTTTCTATTTTTTCTCCTTCTCCCAAAAGAATTTCAAAGGGAAGTGATCAGAGATACATGGTTGCAAAACCTGGATTTGGCTTCTTGGGTAAAACTCCACCCATTATTCATTCACTAGGCCTCTATCAATTCTGCTCTTTCTCATGTTGTCCGTCACTCTTGTAGTTGACCATGAAATTAGATTACCTAAGGAAGACGGTTCAATGCAGCTTATGTCTCGAATGCATTCATTGAAATCCTGCATGTCTTGTGTTATGTCTGTCTCAGGCTCTCTTTCATTTCTGAATCTTGTAACGTTAAAATCTCCCATAATAACCCACGATTCATTGTCCGTAATGCTTCTTCTCAAATCATTCCAAAGTGTCTTCCTCTCGTCTCAAAGTTGTTTGCATAGACTACCACAAAGAATATTTTTACATTGTCACCAGATTAATAACCTCTGTCAAAATAACTTGCTTGCTTTTAAAAATTTTCTTAATTTTAACCCTTCTTTTATCCCATTCTATCCAGATTCTACTTTTAACCCCATCAGAGTTATGAATAAATTCTCAATCTTCTTTGAAGCAACCCTGAGCAACATTCTCTATTTGACTTTGTCTGACTTTTGTTTCAATAATTCCAAATACTATGATTTCATTCATTTCTGTTATTCTTCTAACCTCTCTTCTTTTTGTAGGGTCATTTAACCCTGCAATATTTCATGTCATTAAGTTCATTAATGAAAAGAAGATGTTCCAACTTTACTTACCTTCCTTTACTTTTTCTTCATTTCTGTTTTTCCGATATAGCAGGGCTATAAGGAATTGTATTTTCCTTAATTTTCTTACCTTGCTGTTTTGGGATTTTTGTGTTTCTTTGGTCAACTTTCTTTTGAATTGGAGATTGTATAGTTTCAACCGATTTAACTGCCTCTTCTTTATCTTTCCCATTTTCTTCACCCACTTCCCCTTTCTTGCTTTCTCCCACGCTTTCCCTTTCCACAACCTCTTCGGTATTGATTCTTGATTCTAGTTCAAGTTTCTTTGTTACCTCTTCATTCTCAGCCTTTGATTCTGAATCTCTTACCACTCTAACTTCCTTCCCATGTTCTTCAAAACCATGTTCTGAATTTCCTTCCTTATCTTGATCCTTCTACTTACTCAATACTAATTCTTTAGTAACCTTTTTCTGCCTTTCATTCTCAACATTTTCCTTTTCCAACCTTTCTGTTCTTCTTTCTGTTTCTTTTTTGTCTTTGTCTTTGTCTCTTTCTCGATATTCTTCTTCCTTTCTTCTTCAATTATTTTCGGGCACTTGTAACAGACATGTTCGAATGTATTACAGTCAAAGCATCTATTCGGCCTCCACTCATATGAGATTCTCATAATTATGGGTTCACCTTTTCTGTCTGTTACCGTCATCTGGTGTGGAAGATTTGATCTCGGGTGTATCTTAATGCACATCCTAGCATAAGTCATATGCTCACCTTTTTCTGTAGTTGGGTCCATGTAGAGTGGACTCCCCAATAGATTCGCAAAGTGACTTAATGCTTCAGGTTTATACATGTGGGGAGGGATGTTGTTCAATTGGAACCAGATTTGCTTAGTTTTTTTGGGCTTGCTGAAGAGGTTCATACCTTCTGTCCATTTTTCGAGTTTCGTATTGTTTTTTCCAGCAAATATGTGCCCGTTGATCAGAATACTTTCGAGATCTAATCCTTCTTTGAATTTGAGAAAGTACAAGTCATGAATGTTTAATGTTACCTTTTTTAGACCATTTTCTCCCAATTGTTCCATTAGGATTTTTTGGTTACTAAAAATGACACATTGTTTCTTCCAATGAAGTTGCCCACTATGACATTCTTCCATGACTGTACGTAGTTTTCCTAAACTTCTTGGGGTAGTTTGAATTCAAACGAGGAATCGATAATTTCAACTTTTGGCTTAAATGTTCTAAGGAAAACATTTCCCCTTTCTTGAACTGGATTGTCAGGTTTTGTTTCTCCTTTGTTTTTCTTCCCTGCATTCTGTTTCTGTTATTCATTCTGCTCGTTACTTTGGTTTTGCCCTATTTTCTGATCATTCCCTTGAGTTTTGCTTTGTTCTTCAGCTTTCTTCCAGACCTGGTCTACATTCCAATTAGAATTGTTCTTGATGAAGCAGACTCTAGTTTTGGGGCATTTAGAGAGCTTTCTCAAAGTTTCAACAGACCAGCTCACAATAGTATCGTACTCCTCTTTTTTTAGGAAATTCCATTCTTGTAGGTAATGTAGGTTGAGCTGCTCTGTGTACTGTTGGCTTTTCTCTTTGCTTAAAACGATTTGGCCTTTCTTTCCTAATATCAATAAATTCGTTATATGATTTCTAAGCCCTTTCAGATTGACCATCTCATTAAAACCAACCCTCCATTTCCTCGGGTCTGTTTCTTTACCCAATGCTTTTGCTGCCATTCTTTACGTTTTTCCTATTTCACCCAGATTTTCTACATTAATTCTTTCTCTTTCCAATTCTTTCTTGATTAATTTCTCTACTTCTTCGTCTGAGTCAGGTATCTCAATAGTCTCAAGTTGAATTTGATTCCCATTGAATCCGGATCAATAACCTGTGCAGTTTTTATTTCCTAGACTATTTTCTAGAACTACTCTATCTTTTCCTAGTGCATGTCCTAGACTATCACAATCTAGGCTATCAGCATGTATTCCACTAACAGTTCTATTATCATTTGCATTCATCTCATGAGTGTTATTGAGATTAGTAGAAAACATACTTGGGGTGTTGACTGCAAAATCCTTATTATTACTCTTTCTCACGTCAGTTAGATTTCCACCATTTCCTCCTGGTTTTGGAGACCCATGATTTTCAAAGAGGATATTTGTGTGATTCTCTCCTGAGCCTATGTGGAGGTTAGTTGCATTCGAATTTTTTGTCTTAGGATCAGGGGAGCATGTGTTGGATTCACCCATTGCCCGATTAAGAGAGTTGACCGGGCTTATACCAACTGTTGACAAAGATGGAATTGCCCGTACTAGTGAAGCTACGATGTTTGCAAAGTCATATTTAAAGTGGCCGACACAGATGGATTTGTGTCAGTGAAGCTTTTAACAACTTTACAGTACACATAGGTTTGAAATTGATTTCTTGATGTACTCTAGTCTTGACCGAGAGATCGATGAGTAGATTTAGTAGATTTCTGCGAAAAAATGACCCTTCCGATCGAGAGATGAAATCACGACGCACATGTAACACGGATCGCACAAATCGCACAGTTGGCACAGTTCGCACGACAACGAACGGTGTGTGATTTCTTTACGACTACGACCGAGGGTTTCTTCAACGACGATTACGACCGTGAATATATTATCAGCATATCGTGGCACACACGGCACGCTGATCGCACAGTTCGCACTTCACCTAGGAAAAATGTGGCAACGGATTAAGTATGTAGCCCGCAAACACACTTAACCATTTAATCAAGCGCAGAACTTGCGGCCTGATGGACTCGAACCCAGGACCTTAGGGTTAATATCCACCTCTTGTTATCGCTAGGCTAGAAGAGGGGATTTTAAAATGGGACAAATGACTAAGTATGTAGCCCGCAAACACACTTAATCATTTAACCAGGCGCAGAACTTGTCGGCTCGAACCCAGAAACTTAGGGTTAGTATCCAGATCTAATTGTCATTAGGCTAGAAGAGGGGAATGAATACGTTTATGTAATACAAAAAATTAAATTCAAGGGGGAAATTGAGTTTGATTGAATTAGTTTTTGTTAAGAAAGATCAATTAATAACCAATTTTTTTATATTTAGGGGGTGGAATTATGTTGGTGATAGAGAAATGGCCAAATGTGGTTCAAGCCACTTGAGGTATTAATCTTAATAAGTATTGTCCATATAAATGATATCCTAATAAGTAATAATTTTTATCGTTCATGTTTTTAATTAATTATATGTATAAATAATATAATAAGTATAATATAATATAACAATATATTATATATACACTACCCCACCTAAATTCTTCACAAATTTCAGTCAAAAACATTTGTTTAATTTCTATTAAATATATTTTAGTGTTTCTTTTAGTTGAATTTGAATGATAAAATTTTAATTAAAATTGAATTATGTTTACACAAACTAGGTGACAATGTACTAATCTTATTTTAGTATTGTAGAGACTTTAACTTTTTATACCCAAAATTAAGATACGGTTGATTATACTTGAATAGGACATGAAAATACAAATCAGAAACACTTTTAAACATTGCTCAGAATGACCATTGATATTGGTCTAGACGCCGATTTCTAAAATTACTCTAGTTTTAGATGGTCTCATACCTTCAAACCAGTTTAAAAAACCATAAATTTTGAGTATAATATTGTTGTGGGAGAAAATGTACCTAACACCAATTTTATGCTTGTTTTTGCATCCAAACGCCATTTTTGCATAAAACAAAATCGGAATTTAGGAGAATTGATACATATAAATTAACTGGTCCGAAAAATTATGAATTTTGAGTGTAGTAATACTGTTTTTAATTTTGCTTAGAATGTTTTAAAAAGGTAAAAATTTTGAATTTTGATTAATTATACATGTTTTTAAATTACACTAAATTCATGTCCCATAGTTTTAAATTTTAGCTCTTCCTGCTAATAGTTGTTTTGTTCTTTAATTGGTTTGGGAGTTCTAGCAAAATTGGCTCATTGATTTGTCAAAATAAGATGTCGGTCTTTTGTGAACTCCGGCCTATGATAACTTTAGAGAAGGTTAGTATTAACATGAATGTGAGATGAATCTCAATGGTGGTCAATGGAAATGAGATCCATGTATTTTGGTTTCAACTATAAGAAAAAAAAAGGCTCATTGTGGTAATTTTTTTTTTTTTATCTATATGGAGTTAAAAATTCCGATCAATCATAGTGATTGGCAGGGCAGCAAAACAAAAGTCTAAGAATGAAATAAAAAAACATGCATACGAGTTAATTGAACCTATAAACTATATCTACTATACAACTAATACATTTTTTTTCTTTTTAAAGATTGAGATATTGTTAACTATTTTGTAAATAATAATTTTTGACTTAATTGCTATTTGAGGGAGAACTTTGTTCTTTTTTTAAAATTTTAAATTGTGTCAATTTTACTTATTTGAGATATTTTTAACATAACATTTTTTTTCTTATTTTAATGCATTATTTTTTTTTCTAATTATTTTTCACATTTATAAATGAAATGTTATTTACAAATGATTTTTTTTTCGTGTTTTTTAAATTGAATATTTTTTACACATAATTTGTTAAAAAAGGTTTCGTTGACTAAAAAATGTGTAATTTATGAAAGATTTGAAAAAAATTGAAGTGGGTTAAATTTGGTATTTATTTTTTCCCATTTAATAGAAGTCAATTTAGGAATTTCGGTTAACTTGAAATAAGAACACGAAAGAAGAAAGAATATTAAAAAAAGAATAGGGTACACTAGAAACCCTAACTATTCTTTTCTTACAATCATTAAAATAATATATTGGTGTAATAATATTTATATCAAAAATATACTCACTTCAAAATCATCACAAATCATTTAAATAATTCGAATCTAAACAAAGCCCAAATTTCACATACCTGCTGGTTATTGATACTATTAGTGATAACTTCATAGTTAGTGTCATACAAAATTAATTCCTACAACAACAAAAAAAAAAAAAGATATAAGTAACATTAAATAGTGATGTAAAATAAAAGTTCATGCGTTGTTACTTACACAAATGAGCATGCATTATTATATATTATATATTATATATTGATAAAATAAATTATAAATATAAATTTATATGAATTAAAATTTTAAATCTTATTATTTGTTTTAATTAAAATTATTGTTTAAAATATTTGATTTGAAGTTATTATTGATTTTACTATATACATAAATTATGTTTATTATCTCAATCACTGTTCTCAGGATTTATCTTGTCATTAATTAATTGATTAGATTTTCTCATCCATAAATCTCAATATTTATCAAATAATTAATTTGTTGGTTGAATTAGTTGTTGTTAAGAAAGATTAATTAATAATCAAAATTTTGATATTTATGCGGGTGGAATTATGTTGGTGATAGGGATGATAGCATAATGCTTGAATGCGGTTCAAGCCAACTAAGGTATTAATCTTAATAAGTATTGTCTTGGTTAATAATATCCTAATAAGTATATATTTTTCTCATTCATGTTTTTCATTAAGTATATGTATAAATAATATAATAAGTATAATATAATATAATAATATAATAATATATTATATATACACTAACCCACCTAAATGTTTCACAAATTTCATTCCAAAACATCATATTAATTTCTATTAAATATATTTTAGCGTTTCTTTTAGTTGAATTTGCATGATAAAATCTGAATTAAAACTGAATTATTTCTATATTAAATATTTGACAATATACAAATTTTATTCTAGTATCGTAGACACTTCATTTTTACACCACAAAATTAAGATATGTCTATCCGGTCTAATATGTTGATCATACTTTATTATTGGACATAAAAAACACAAATCAGAAACACATTTTAGAATTGGCTCATAATGACCATTGAATATCGATCTAGACACAATTTTTCCAAAAATACTCTAATTTTAGATGATCCCATACTTTCAAATGGAGGGATTTGAAAAATCATTATTTTTTAGTATTATATTGTTGTTAGAAAAAATATACGTAACACAAATATTTAGGCTTGTTTTTACATTCAAATGCCATTTTTCATGGAAAAATAATCAGAATTCGAGAGACCGGATAATTTCAGATTAACTAGTTTGAAAATTATGAAATTTGAGTTTAATATTACTGTTTATAATTTAGGGTAGAAGGCTTTTAAAAATTGAAACGTGTAAAAACTAAAGTCTAATTCCTTCTTCTTTTCTTTATTTTTATTTTTTTTATTTCAAACCAATGACCTACATAAAAAAATAAATAAAAAATAGTTATTTTCTATCTTTCTCTTTCGTCATTTCCTTCACACTCTTTTACTTTCTTTTATGATATATATATAAATATATATATATATATATATATATTTATATTTATATATCTAAGATTTAAAGTTAAAGTTAGTGATAACTTCATTTATTTAGATTATTTTTAAAGTGATTTGTGAAACTACTTTACATTTTTTTAAACTTTATGCCATCACTTCAACCATAGATTTCCTAAATACAAATAAATTCTCTAAATCTCACACATATGGCCTGGTTTGGTTGTAAAATAGGGTCTGTATTTTCCTCTATATAAGCTAGCTAGTGTTGTCAAGTATATTATATAATTGAAAGTAGTTTACGATGGCGTCTGTTTTCCAATATCTCTTGGTGACAGGGGCGGAGCCAAGTGCAAGCTGGCCCGGGCTGTAGCCCGGGGAGCCTTATGTAGTTTATCAATAACGACGGTACTTTACCGTCGTTATTGGTTATTTTCCGTCGCTAAAAAGTTATTTTTCGTCGCTAAAAGGCATTGGTGACAGAAAACTATAAAACTAGCCCGGATAGATTTTTTTAATAAAAAATTAGCCCGGGTAGGTTTCAAATCCTGGCTTCGCCCCTGCTTGGTGATCCTGCTGGTGGTAATTACTCTCTCCATCAACACCGCTAGTGGCAGTCCCCTCCCCCCTATTCCCGAATCATATAAGACTTCAAACGCGAAACCACCTCGGACTTCACACCATGCCGTGCCACCAGTTCCGCATTTTCCATTACCGCCACAAGAAGGTGAACCGCCAGTTGGAGGGAAACCATCACCTCATAAAAGTAAGCCGAAACCACCTCCAAGTGGAACTCCACATGGGAAATCGCCACCTCCACCCCTTCACTAGAAGTCAAGTTAGGCTTTTGTGCTAACTTGAAATAAGTTTGAGAACAAAAAGTCTAAAAAACGTAAATGTTACCTATGAATAATTTTAATATATATATATATATATATATATATATATATATATATATATGCTTACTTTTTTTTTTATGTATGAATTGATATGCGCTTAAAGTCTCATTTCATATTCACGACTTCGAACCCAACTTAAATAACCCATAGCTATAGTTAAATAACACCTTGATATCCTAATTATTTTAAATATGTATTCTCGCTTAAAGCAAAACTGAGATGCATCACATTTTACGAGTCGATTCGAGTTGGTCAAAGTATCCATCAATATGGGAAACACCATAAGTAATAATACATAATTAAAAATTAATTTGGAACTAAAATTTTCAATTCAACAATTGAGAGTTTTACATTGAACACTTAGTTCTTTATAGTTGATTAAATTGGATGAAACCAAGATCTATATTTTTTTAAATATTTTAAAGAGGTTATTTCTCTTATAAATTTTGATATTGTTATGGAAAAAATAACCACCAGATGATAATATTTATGTAAAAGTATATAATGATTTGTAAGCTAATATTTGAATTCACTGTCCATATATTGAAGATGTTAAAAAAAGAGTATAGAGTGCTAAATGATTCAATTCACTTTTGTATAAAGAAGTGTGATTTTCAAAACGTCAAAATTACAAAATTAGTTTATCTCAAAATCATCATTTAACATTTATTACAATAACTCTTTCCATTATAAATTAATCAAATAAATCGATATTTTATATTATAATTTTACAAAATATCTTTTCATTTTAATAATAATAATAATAATTAAGACCACATGTTTTAAAATCATTAATAAATATTTAATTAAATTAATGAATATTATATGATAAAAAAATCACACAATTAGAAGATAATAATAAAATTAAAATAAAATTATAGTAAAATACACATAAAATAATATTCATATGCATACAAGTTAAGAATATCAAATTTTAAAATACACAAATATGTATTTTACCTTTTAACATTTTTCTCGTCTAATTCTCTAATTACCTTTAAAATTATTCAATAAATTTGCAAAAAAAATATTAAAATATGCATAAAATGATAAATTAAATAGGATAGAATGTACTTGTACGTCTTCTTTGTCTAACTTTAGACATGATAGATAAACTTTAAATTTCAAAAGAAAGATAAGTACAAGAGTTCTTTACCTACCCTACTAAATATGTAAATTTCATTAATGACATTGTTTACACTTATTCTCTTAATTTGAACCACCATTCATCAAATTCGATATTACATATACCACCATATCTTTATATACAAGAACGTATTATTAACACCATTCTCAATTTCTCCACCTACCAAAATTCGCACCTAAAATTAAGTAAAAATTATTTTGAACTAAACTTCACAATTCAACTTTAGTGTGTCTATTGAACACCATAGTACTTTATAGTTGATTAAATTTGATGAAATTTTTAAGTCAATATCTATATTTTAAAAATATTTTAAAGAGGTTGATTATTTTATAAATTTTAATATTGATATGGAAATTCATGATAATATTTGTATAAAAAATATATATTGATTATTAAAAAATGATTATCTGTATTGATGACACTAAATAAAAAAAAGTACAAAAATAATGATTTTATAAACATAACATTACAAAATTAGTTTTAACTCAAAATAAAAAATTGGATACATACATCCATTATTTAACATTTCTTACACTAACTATCAGGATAAATTAAATAAATTATAAAATATCGATATTTTATATTATAATTTTGGATGATCTTTTATTATAATTTTGGATGATATCTTTTCAAATTGAAATTTGTAATCATAATCACATGTTTCAGACAAATAATTTAATAAATATTCAATTAAATGGATAAATATTATATAATAAAATAAAAAATCACATATTTCATATTGTCAAATTCAAATCCAATTTGAATTACCCATGTTGACCTCCTAAAAATACCCATTAGCATCCTTAGCATGAACTTTTATAAAGTAAAAAAAAGTACTATTTTATCATATATTTGAACTCCCATAACAATGTTATTAATCAATTATAAGACGACTCTATTATATTCCAATCTATTATATTCCAAGACTATATTAATATGATTCTGAAATCGATTTCACGGTGGATAATATAAATGTGATTAAAATAGTTGTGTAATATTTTCGAAAATATTGAAAATTCAAGGGAAGTAATCTTATAGTACAATTTTCTCGTAAACTATAAATGATTTTCGAATTAAATTCTATCTAAACCAATGTCATTATGAATTGTCTTGAAAAATTTACCAAATTTTGTTTACATTTGAACAAATCACTATGCAACAATCAATATCTTTGAGAATGTAAAATGTTTCAAAACAGAATTTGAGGAATGGCCAAATCCAACGTTTTGATTTAGAAGTATAAAAAGATTGATCTAAATTTCTAACTTGGCCAAAACGAATGAATACATTTTTTTTTTGGGAAATAGCTTAGTGTCATTTCATTAAAAAACCACAAAAAAGAAAAAAAATAAAAAAGTTTAAGATCAGATTTAGACCATTTCTAGATTTGACAATGAAACAATAATTGAATTACAGACAATAACAACAATCAATTAGCGCCTACAACGTTTTTACTTTTATTCTACTTGTGACCTTCTCAAACAAAATATCTCATATCTGACAGAGCTTTCTATTCTCTTCATTCCTTTCGATTCCTTTCCAGGATTGAATGAGTGCATTTTCATCTGAAGTTATATCTCTCCAAATATCTTCAGCAGTTCTACTTCTTCCACTGTAAGTTCTTAAATTTCTTTCTTTCTAGATATTGTGGATTACTGCTCCAAAGTAGCATTTCAACATACTTACATAGAAGGATTTTCCTTTTGCTTTATTCTTCATCCACTCTTGGATTTCTTCCAACATTCCTAGAAAGTTGATGATGTTCATGTTTGCAGCATACATCCTCTAGATTTGTATTACCAAAGAGAATTCCCCAAATAAATGGTTTATGCTTTTCTCAACTCCCGAACAAAGGACATAGTTGATATCAGGAATTTTTATGTATTTTTGAATTATGTCTTTTGTTGTCAACCTTTTCCTGTATACCATCTAGAGAATAAATTGGTGACGAGGAATAATCTTTGATGACCATACCATATTATGTCAATCTACCTCTTGTCCTCTTGTATTAACTATTTCCCATGCCTTTCCTATAATAAACTTCTCATTGCTTTCTGTTTTCCAGCATATTTCATCATTACTTTCATTGAGTTGTTTCTGCCTCATTAGGTTTAGAATTCTATCACCTTCTAGAATACGCCTCAAAAGTGAATCATATTTACCTTCATAGACGTCTCTAAATGAGTACTTGATGTATTCTCTTCTAACTTTGTTTTCTTGCATTTCTTCTTTGAACATAATGGGAATATTATCCAGCCAAGGATCATGCCAGAATAGTACCCCTCTTCCATTTCCAATTGTGGTTTTCACTATTTGAAAGAAATATTTTTTTGTTTTTAGGATTTTGTTCAATGACCATGCCATTCTTTCATTGATGCTCCGTGTCCAGATACTCTGCTCTTCTTTCATAAATCTTGTATGCACCCATTTGACCCATAGGAAGTCCGCTTTTTGCTCCAACTCACATAAGCTTTTGATGGCGAGGGCTTTGTTCCATTCAACACAACTTTTTTATTCCTAGTCCGCCTTCTTCTATGGGAGTGCAAACATCCTCCCATTTGACTTTTTTTCCTCCTCTGCCTTGTGTTCCCCAGATGTAGTCTGTTAGGATCGGGGACGCCCTTGGAGGACCGGGGTGTTTTCCGGTTTCGGTAAAGGGTGGCCGCTTACACAACACACAACACTTTGGTGATAGTCCGGTTAGAGACTAAAACCGCTCTTAACACTACACAGATTGTCACAGACTCTTGAACCGAGTTCAAGTGCGGAAATGTCCGTTTCAATCTGAAGCAACAAATACGATTCGGATGAAGTTTTAAGAAGGAGTCGGTTTAATGGATGTGAGTGACCGATTTTAGATGTATGATTGGTTTGAGGTTTATGTGACGCAAACAGGAAATGAAAGCAAAGGAAAGAACACGAGACACGAGATTTGTTTATGGATGTTCGGAGCAAACCCTCCTACGTCACCCCTTCTTCTCAGGTTATGAGAAGGATCTCCACTAACTCTTTAGAGTTACAATTACACTTCCGGTCGAGCCCAACTTCGCTACTCGCCGGTTACACCAAACTCACACTTTGATGTAATACAACTCAACACAACAACACACAAAAAAGCTTCCGGTTTTAGGCAAACCGGTTTTTGGAATATATGACTTTATCTCTCTAACTTAATGATTTTCTTAAAAAGATGTGATTGATATTTTTCGCTTGATCACTGCTACTGCTTTAAATGAAGACGTCTCGTCTTCCTTTTATAGCTGAGAGGACACAACGGTCATATTTTCTCTCTCCTGGTAATGATCAAGAGGCTTGCACGCCTTCCCTCTTGGACAGATCAATTTGGACACATGGTAGACATGCGCTTTAGCCGGTTTGCATGTTGGACACATGGCAGACATGCACTTAGCCGGTTTGCATTTTGGACACATGGCAGCTCTTAGCCGGCCGCCTGACAGCTACCTGCTGCCTGGAGATTGCTTCTGGATTTGGACAAGCATGCCTGACAGCTACCTGCTGCCTGAAGATTGCTTCTGGATTTGAACAAGCATGCCTGACAGCTACCTGCTGCCTGGAGATTGCTTCTGGATTTGGGTTACTCATTTAATAACCGGAGCTTGACAACATTTAATCAACCGGAACATACAGCATTTAATCAACCGGAACATTTCCGGAACATTTATGACTGAGCGACTCATTCAATAACCGGAACATTTATGACTGAGCGGCTGCAGTTAATCAACTGACTGGAACATTTATGACTGAGCGGCTGCAGTTAATCAACCGGAGCATTTATGACTGAGCGGCTGCAGTTAATCAACCGGAGCATTTCTGACTGAGCGGCTGCAGTTAATCAACCGGAACATTTATGACTGAGCGGCTGCAGTTAATCAACCGGAACATTTATGACTGAGCGGCTGCAGTTAATCAACCGGAGCATTTATGACTGAGCGGTTGCATTAAGTGTCGGTTGACCAATCCGGTTTGACTGAACTTTACTGACCGGTTCCGGACTCCTTGACTGAACTCCGGTTGACCAACCGGTTGACTGAACTTCTTGGACAAACCGGTTGCGGTTGCTTTTACTTCAAACCGAAGTCAAACAACCGGAACGGTATATATATTTCCAACCGAATGGATTTTGCTCAATTTCCCTGAAACAGCAAAACTTTAAATATTATTTGCAGCCAGTGGGATTTGATCCCTGGTCACCTGTGTGACAAGCAGAGGCATTTACCACTACGCTACAACAACTTCTTGTTATATTTAAACCAGTTAATATATTTGATATAACTTAGCGGTTTAACATATATTTTTCATAAGTTATAACAATTATTTTCTAACCGGTTTAAAATTAATCTACTTAATTTTTCTATCAATTTCTCCCTTTTTGATTATTTAGAATAAATATTCAAAACTTGTAATGTGTGGCCGGTTTTGAGAAAATTAACTTACTTAATTTTTCTATCAATTTCTCCCTTTTTGATTATTTAGAATAAATATTCAAAACTTGTAATGTGTGGCCGGTTTTTAAAAATCTTATATTTGTTTGGCCGGTTTTAAAGAACTTACACTTGTTTGGCCGGTTTTTGAAGAACTTACACTTGTTTGGCCGGTTTTTGAAGAACTTACACTTGTTTGGCCGGTTTTTGAAGAACTTACACTTGTTTGGCCGGTTTTTGAAGAACTTACACTTGTTTGGCCGGTTTTTGAAGAACTTACACTTGTTTGGCCGGTTTTTGAAGAACTTACACTTGTTTGGCCGGTTTTTGAAGAACTTACACTTGTTTGGCCGGTTTTTGAAAAACTTACACTTGTTTGGCCGGTTTTTGAAAAACTTACACTTGTTTGGCCGGTTTTTGAAGAACTTACACTTGTTTGGCAGGTTTTTGAAGAACTTACACTTGTTTGGCCGGTTTTTGAAGAACTTACACTTGTTTGGCCGGTTTTTGAAAAACTTACACTTGTTTGGCCGGTTTTTGAAAAACTTATATTTGTTTGGCCGTTTTTTTTTTAACAAATTTTCTTCAAATTTTGTAATCTAACAATTCTAAAATATTTCTAAGGGAAGAAAACTTAGACTCGAGAAGTGGCTTTGTGAGGATGTTAGCCACTTCATGCTTGTTCCCTTCAAATGCTGTGTTCGTCAGCAGCCGGCTGTCCGGATGCCATGCTATCTCTTCCAAGCTTCTGTCTTGATTTACCTGCATTTATAGACAATAGAGAATCTGGTCCCCATTTTTCTTTGGGTCCGTGGCTTATTAGTCCCTTGGGAATCCAGACTTTAATAAGTCGGATAACTTTCCCGGTTATGGTTCTAATCACTTTTCCGGTTCTTGACTTAACATCTTTCTGTTGTCCTAAGAGTGCCTTATTTTGTGGTGACTTTTGATTGATTTTATGTGAGTGTGTATCGGTTTGTTTACCTACTGGCCGGTTGGCTTTCCTTCTCTCAGGATGAAGCCATCTTTCCGAGTCAGTTGGACTTACATATTTTATTTCTTTTTCCGGTTTTGAGTCACATTGTGCCTCATTGTCGGTTGATGAACTCTTGACAAATCTTATGAAAGGAAGATTGTCTTTTGTGAGTTTCATCCCGTTGGAGTGATTGTGAGTGGCGGATTTGTTATAACCAATACCAAATTTACATTTGGGATGTCTTTGGTAATTAGACATCTGGCTTACCGCTTCACTAGATCTCTTCCAAGAAGCCGTGACATATTTAATTCTCTCATTTTCTTCGGTTAACGATTGGACTGTCTCCTTGAGCTTCTCATTCTCTAAGGATAGTCCAACCGGTTCGTAAGTCTCGGTTCCGCTTGGCTCACCAGCGGTACCACTTGACTTTCCGGTTTCACATTTTGTTTGGGTCGGTATTAAAACAGACAATTTTTTGAACTCATCGACCATGTCATTGAGTGCAATAACTAAGTCTTCTTTAGTAAATTCTTCAGAAGAGAAATCAAATACCTCAGATTCTTTCTCCGCCATGAAGCATGCATCAACTTTATCATCGCCGTCGCTGGATGATGAGTCGTCCGAATCGCTATCGGCCCATTTGCTATTGATTTCATAAGCTATCAGAGCCTTATGATCTTTCCGGTTCTCTTTTATTTTGTCGCTGCCCTCACACAATTGGATCAACTTCTCCCAAATTTCTTTAGCAGAGGAGCAAAACTTGATTTTACTAAACATGTTTTTGTCCAACGACTTGAACAAAATGTTTTTAGCAACATTATCCAAGTTATTCATCTTCTTATCTTCCGTCGTCCATTTGTATCTTGGCTTATCAATCTTTATCGGACCATCGGTAATAACATACCACATGTCGTCGTCTTGTGAGGCCAAATGCACTTCCATCCGTATCTTCCAATCAACATATTCTTCGATGCAGAACATGGGGGGCTCGTTGATGAAAGACATGATGATATTCGGTTGCTTGAGTGTTAAGAACCTTGCTCTGATACCACTTGTTAGGATCGGGGACGCCCTTGGAGGACCGGGGTGTTTTCCGGTTTCGGTAAAGGGTGGCCGCTTACACAACACACAACACTTTGGTGATAGTCCGGTTAGAGACTAAAACCGCTCTTAACACTACACAGATTGTCACAGACTCTTGAACCGAGTTCAAGTGCGGAAATGTCCGTTTCAATCTGAAGCAACGAATACGATTCGGATGAAGTTTTAAGAAGGAGTCGGTTTAATGGATGTGAGTGACCGGTTTTAGATGTATGATTGGTTTGAGGTTTATGTTACGCAAACAGGAAATGAAAGCAAAGGAAAGAACACGAGACACGAGATTTGTTTATGGATGTTCGGAGCAAACCCTCCTACGTCACCCCTTCTTCTCAGGTTATGAGAAGGATCTCCACTAACTCTTTAGAGTTACAATTACACTTCCGGTCGAGCCCAACTTCGCTACTCGCCGGTTACACCAAACTCACACTTTGATGTAATACAACTCAACACAACAACACACAAAAAAGCTTCCGGTTTTAGGCAAACCGGTTTTTGGAATATATGACTTTATCTCTCTAACTTAATGATTTTCTTAAAAAGATGTGATTGATATTTTTCGCTTGATCACTGCTACTGCTTTAAATGAAGACGTCTCGTCTTCCTTTTATAGCTGAGAGGACACAACGGTCATATTTTCTCTCTCCTGGTAATGATCAAGAGGCTTGCACGCCTTCCCTCTTGGACAGATCAATTTGGACACATGGCAGACATGCGCTTTAGCCGGTTTGCATGTTGGACACATGGCAGACATGCACTTAACCGGTTTGCATTTTGGACACATGGCAGCTCTTAGCCGGCCGCCTGACAGCTACCTGCTGCCTGGAGATTGCTTCTGGATTTGGACAAGCATGCCTGACAGCTACCTGCTGCCTGAAGATTGCTTCTGGATTTGAACAAGCATGCCTGACAGCTACCTGCTGCCTGGAGATTGCTTCTGGATTTGGGTTACTCATTTAATAACCGGAGCTTGACAACATTTAATCAACCGGAACATACAGCATTTAATCAACCGGAACATTTCCGGAACATTTATGACTGAGCGACTCATTCAATAACCGGAACATTTATGACTGAGCGGCTGCAGTTAATCAACTGACTGGAACATTTATGACTGAGTGGCTGCAGTTAATCAACCGGAACATTTATGACTGAGCGGCTGCAGTTAATCAACCAGAGCATTTATGACTGAGCGGCTGCAGTTAATCAACCGGAACATTTATGACTGAGCGGCTGCAGTTAATCAACCGGAACATTTATGACCGAGCGGCTGCAGTTAATCAACCGGAGCATTTATGACTGAGCGGTTGCATTAAGTGTCGGTTGACCAATCCGGTTTGACTGAACTTTACTGACCGGTTCCGGACTCCTTGACTAAACTCCGGTTGACCAACCGGTTGACTGAACTTCTTGGACAAACCGGTTGCGGTTGCTTTTACTTCAAACCGAAGTCAAACAACCGGAACGGTATATATATTTCCAACCGAATGGATTTTGCTCAATTTCCCTGAAACAGCAAAACTTTAAATATTATTTGCAGCCAGTGGGATTTGATCCCTGGTCACCTGTGTGACAGGCAGAGGCATTTACCACTACGCTACAACAACTTCTTGTTATATTTAAACCAGTTAATATATTTGATATAACTTAGCGGTTTAACATATATTTTTCATAAGTTATAACAATTATTTTCTAACCGGTTTAAAATTAATCTACTTAATTTTTCTATCATCATCAATACAGATAATCATTTTTTAATAATCAATATATATTTTTTATACAAATATTATCATGAATTTCCAAATCAATATTAAAATTTATAAAATAATCAACCTCTTTAAAATATTTTTAAAAATATAGATATTGACTTAAAAATTTCATCAAATTTAATCAACTATAAAATACTATGTGTTCAATAGAGACAATAAAGTTGAATTGTGAAGTTTAGTTCAAAATAATTTTTACTTAATTTTGGGTGCGAATTTTGGTAGGTGGAAAAATTGAGAATGGTGTTAATAATACGTTCTTGTATATAAAGATATGATGGTATATGTAATATCGAATTTGATGAATGGTAGTTCAAATTAAGAGAATAAGTGTAAACAATGTCATTAATGAAATTTACATATTTAGTAGGGTAGGTAAAGAACTCTTGTACTTATCTTTCTTTTGAAATTTAAAGTTTATCTATCATGTCTAAAGTTAGACAAAGAAGACGTATAAGTACATTCTATCCTATTTAATTTATCATTTTATGCATATTTTAATATTTTTTTGCAAATTTATTGAATAACTTTAAAGGTAATTAGAGAAATAGACGAGAAAAATGTTAAAAGGTAAAATACATATCTATGTATTTTAAAATTTGATATTCTTAACTTGTATGCACATGAATATTATTTTATGTGTATTTTACTATCATTTTATTTTAATTTTATTATTATCTTCTAATTGTGTGATTTTTTTTATCATATAATATTCATTAATTTAATTAAATATTTATTAATGATTTTAAAACATGTGGTCTTAATTATTATTATTATTAAAATGAAAAGATATTTTGTAAAATTATAATATAAAATATCGATTTATTTGATTAATTTTATAATGGAAAGAGTTATTGTAATAAATGTTAAATGATGATTTTGAGATAAACTAATTTTGTAATTTTGATGTTTTGAAAATCACACTTCTTTATACAAAAGTGAATTGAATCATTTAGCACTCTATACTCTTTTTTTAACATCTTCAATATATGGACAGTGAATTCAAATATTAGCTTACAAATCATTATATACTTTTACATAAATATTATCATCTGGTGGTTATTTTTTCCATAACAATATCAAAATTTATAAGAGAAATAACCTCTTTAAAATATTTAAAAAAAATATAGATCTTGGTTTCATCCAATTTAATCAACTATAAAGAACTAAGTGTTCAATGTAAAACTCTCAATTGTTGAATTGAAAATTTTAGTTCCAAATTAATTTTTAATTATGTATTATTACTTATGGTGTTTCCCATATTGATGGATACTTTGACCAACTCGAATCGACTCGTAAAATGTGATGCATCTCAGTTTTGCTTTAAGCGAGAATACATATTTAAAATAATTAGGATATCAAGGTGTTATTTAACTATAGCTATGGGTTATTTAAGTTGGGTTCGAAGTCGTGAATATGAAATGAGACTTTAAGCGCATATCAATTCATACATAAAAAAAAAAAGTAAGCATATATATATATATATATATATATATATATATATATATATATATTAAAATTATTCATAGGTAACATTTACGTTTTTTAGACTTTTTGTTCTCAAACTTATTTCAAGTTAGCACAAAAGCCTAACTTGACTTCTAGTGAAGGGGTGGAGGTGGCGATTTCCCATGTGGAGTTCCACTTGGAGGTAGTTTCGGCTTACTTTTATGAGGTGATGGTTTCCCTCCAACTGGCGGTTCACCTTCTTGTGGCGGTAATGGAAAATGCGGAACTGGTGGCACGGCATGGTGTGAAGTCCGAGGTGGTTTCGCGTTTGAAGTCTTATATGATTCGGGAATAGGGGGGAGGGGACTGCCACTAGCGGTGTTGATGGAGAGAGTAATTACCACCAGCAGGATCACCAAGAGATATTGGAAAACAGACGCCATCGTAAACTACTTTCAATTATATAATATACTTGACAACACTAGCTAGCTTATATAGAGGAAAATACAGACCCTATTTTACAACCAAACCAGGCCATATGTGTGAGATTTAGAGAATTTATTTGTATTTAGGAAATCTATGGTTGAAGTGATGGCATAAAGTTTAAAAAAATGTAAAGTAGTTTCACAAATCACTTTAAAAATAATCTAAATAAATGAAGTTATCACTAACTTTAACTTTAACTTTAAATCTTATATATATATATATATATATATATATATATATATATATATATATAAATATATATATATATATATATATATATATATATATATATATATATATATTTATATATATATCATAAAAGAAAGTAAAAGAGTGTGAAGGAAATGACGAAAGAGAAAGATAGAAAATAACTATTTTTTATTTATTTTTTTATGTAGGTCATTGGTTTGAAATAAAAAAAATAAAAATAAAGAAAAGAAGAAGGAATTAGACTTTAGTTTTGACACGTTCCAATTTTTAAAAGCCTTCTACCCTAAATTATAAACAGTAATATTAAACTCAAATTTCATAATTTTCGAACTAGTTAATCTGAATTTATCAGGTCTCCCGAATTCTGATTATTTTTTCATGAAAAATGGCATTTGAATGTAAAAACAAACCTAAATATATGTGTTATGTATATTTTTTCTAACAACAATATAATACTAAAAAATAATGATTTTCCAAATCCCTCCATTTGAAGTTATGGGATCATCTAAAATTAGAGTATGTTTGGAAAAATTGTGTCTAGATCGATATTCAATGGTCATTATGAGCCAATTCTAAAAAGTGTTTCTGATTTTTGTTTTTTATGTCCAATAATAAAGTATGATCAACATATTAGACCGGATAGACATATCTTAATTTTGTGGTGTAAAAATGAAGTGTCTACGATACTAGAATAAAATTTGTATATTGTCAAATATTTAATATAGAAATAATTCAGTTTTAATTCAGATTTTATCATGCAAATTCAACTAAAAGAAACGCTAAAATATATTTAATAGAAATTAATATGATGTTTTGGAATGAAATTTGTGAAACATTTAGGTGGGTTAGTGTATATATAATATATTATTATTTAATTATATTATATTATACTTATTATATTATTTATACATATATTTAATGAAAAACATGAATGAGTAAAATATATACTTATTAGGATATTATTAATCAAGACAATACTTATTAAGATTAATACCTTAGTTGGCTTGAACCGCATTCAAGCATTATGCTATCATCCCTATCACCAACATAATTCCACCCGCATAAATATCAAAATTTTGATTATTAATTAATCTTTCTTAACAACAACTAATTCAATCAACCAACAAATTAATTATTTGATAAATATTGAAAATTATGGATGAGAAAATCTAATCAATTAATTAATGACAAGATAAATCCTGAGAAC
Organism: Impatiens glandulifera; assembly: GCF_907164915.1. Lineage (NCBI taxonomy): Eukaryota > Viridiplantae > Streptophyta > Magnoliopsida > Ericales > Balsaminaceae > Impatiens > Impatiens glandulifera. Next base: position 6,468,153 of record NC_061865.1, on the reverse strand, counting down.
AGTGATTGAGATAATAAACAGAATTTATGTATATGTTGTCCACCAAAATTTTAAAGCTAGGGTCTTTAACATGATTAAAACTCGAGACTGCAATTCAAACCCAAAGAGTTGTGAAAATAACAAGCCAAAGACCACCAATTCGTGTTAAAAACGAGGATGGACTAACTTTCACCTTGAATTTAATTTTTTGTCTTTCATAGACGTATTCATTTGTTTTGGTCTATTTAGAAATTTAAATCAATCTTCTCATACTTTTGAATTAAAATGTTAAATTTGGTCATTCCTCAAATTCTGTTTTGAAACATTATACTTTCTCAAAGATATTGATTTGTTGCGTAGTGTAATTTGTTCAAATGTAAACAATATTTGGTAATTTTTCTTAACACAATTCATAATGACAATGGTTTAGAAAGAATTTAGTCCGAAATTATTCATGGTTATATGAGAAAATTGTACTATAAAATTACTAGCCTTGAATTTTCATTATTTTCAAAAATATTACACAATTATTCTCATCACGTTTCTATAATCCACCGTGAAATCGAGTTAAGAATCGTATTAATATAGTCTTTGAATATGAGTCGTCTTATAATTGATTAATACCATTGTTACGAAGTCAAATATATAATGAAATAGTTTTTTTTTTTAAGTTTATAAAAGTTAATGGTAAGGATGATAATGAGTATTCTAAGGAGGTGGGATGGGTAATTTAAATTAGATTTGAAGTCAATATTTTAACTTAATTATTTTATTATAAAATAAATAAAATATTTTGAAATTATAATTTTATTTGAAAATAAAATTAATAATTTTATTTGTATATAGTAAAATCAATAATAACTTCAAATCAAATATTTTAAATAATAATTTTAATTAAAACAAATAATAAGATTTAAAATTTTAATTCATATAAATTTATATTTATAATTTATTTTATCAATATATAATATATAATAATGCATGCTCATTTGTGTAAGTAACAACGCATGGACTTTTTTTTTACATCACTATTTAATGTTACTTATATCTGATTTTTTTTTTTTGTAGGAATTAATTTTGTATGACACTAACTATGAAGTTATCACTAATAGTATCAATAACCAGCAGGTATGTGAAATTTGGGCTTTGTTTGGATTCGAATTATTTAAATGATTTGTGATGATTTTGAATTGGGTATATTTTTGATAAAAATATTATCACACCAATATTTTTTTATAATAATTATAAGAAAAGAATAGCTAGGGTTTCTAGTGTACCCTATTCTTTTTTTAATATTCTTTCTTCTTTCGTGTTGTTATTTCAAGTTAACAGAAATTCCTAAATTGACTTCTATTAAATGGGAAAAAATAAATACTAAATTTATCTTACTTCAAATTTTTTCAAATCTTTCATAAATTACACATTTTTTAGTCACCGAAACCTTTTTTTAACAAATTATAATGTATAAAAAATATTAAATTTAAAAAACACGCAAAAAAAATTCATTTGTAAATAACATTTCATTTATAAATGTGAAAAATAATTAGAAAAAAAAATAATGCATTAAAATAATAAAACAAATGTTATGTTAAAAATATCTCAAATGAGTAAAATTGACACAATTTAAAATTTTAAAAAAGAACAAAGTTCTCCCTCAAATAGCAATTAAGTCAATAAATTATTATTTACAAAATAGTTAACAATATCTCAAAATCTTTAAAAAGAAAAAAAATGTATTTGTTGTATAGTAGATATAGTTTATAGGTTCAATTAACTCGTATGCATGTTTTTTTTTTTTTTTTTTCATTCTTAGATTTTTGTTTTGCTGCCCTGCCAATCACTATGATCGGAATTTTTAACTCCATATAGATAAAAATATTTTTACCACAATGAGCTTTTTTTTTTTCTTATAGTTGAAACCAAAATACATGGATCTCATTTCCATTGACCACCATTGAGATTTATCTCACATTCATGTTAATACTAACCTTCTCTAAAGTTATCATAGGCCGGAGTTCACAAAAGACCGACATCTTATTTTGACAAATCAATGAGCCAATTTTGCTAGAACTCCCAAACCAATTAAAGAACAAAACAACTATTAGCAGGAAGAGCTAAAATTTAAAACTATGGGACATGAATTTAGTGTAATTTAAAAACATGTATAATTAATCAAAATTCAAAATTTTTACCTTTTTAAAACATTCTAAGCAAAATTAAAAACAGTATTACTACACTCAAAATTCATAATTTTTCGGACCAGTTAATTTATATGTATCAATTCTCCCAAATTCCGATTTTGTTTTATGCAAAAATGGCGTTTGGATGCAAAAACAAGCATAAAATTGGTGTTAGGTACATTTTCTCCCAAAACAATATTATACTCAAAATTTATGGTTTTTTAAACTGGTTTGAAGGTATGAGACCATCTAAAACTAGAGTAATTTTAGAAATCGGCGTCTAGACCAATATCAATGGTCATTCTGAGCAATGTTTAAAAGTGTTTCTGATTTGTATTTTCATGTCCTATTCAAGTATAATCAACCGTATCTTAATTTTGGGTATAAAAAGTTGAAGTCTCTACAATACTAAAATAAGATTAGTACATTGTCACCTAGTTTGTGTAAACATAATTCAGTTTTAATTAAAATTTTATCATGCAAATTCAACTAAAAGAAACACTAAAATATATTTAATAGAAATTAAACAAATGTTTTTGACTGAAATTTGTGAAGAATTTAGGTGGGGGTAATGTATATATAATATATTGTTATATTATATTATACTTATTATATTATTTATACATATAATTAATTAAAAACATGAACGATAAAAATTATTACTTATTAGGATATCATTTATATGGACAATACTTATTAAGATTAATACCTTAAGTGTCTTGAACCACATTTGGCCATTTCTCTATCACCAACATAATTCCACCCCCTAAATATAAAAAAATTGGTTATTAATTGATCTTTCTTAACAAAAACTAATTCAATCAAACTCAATTTCCCCCTTGAATTTAATTTTTTGTATTACATAAACGTATTCATTCCCCTTTTCTAGCCTAATGACAATTAGATGTGGATACTAACCCTAAGTTTCTGGGTTCGAGCCGACAAGTTCTGCACCTGGTTAAATGATTAAGTGTGTTTGCGGGCTACATACTTAGTCATTTGTCCCATTTTAAAATCCCCTCTTCTAGACTAGCGATAACAAGAGGTGGATATTAACCCTAAGGTCTTGGGTTCGAGCCCATCAGGCCGCAAGTTCTGCGCTTGATTAAATGGTTAAGTGTGTTTGCGGGCTACATACTTAATCTGTTGCCACATTTTTCCTAGGTGAAGTGCGAACTGTGCGATCAGCGTGCCGTGTGTGCCACGATATGCTGATAATATATTCACGGTCGTAATCGTCGTTGAAGAAACCCTCGGTCGTAGTTGTAAAGAAATCACACACCGTTCGTTATCGTGCGAACTGTGCCTACTGTGCAATTTGTGCGATCCGTGTTACATGTGCGTCGTGATTTCATCTCTCGATCGGAAGGGTCATTTTTTCGCAGAAATCTACAAAATCTACTCATCGATCTCTCGGTCAAGACTAGAGTACATCAAGAAATCAATTTCAAACCTATGTGTACTGTAAAGTTGTTAAAAGCTTCACTGACACAAATCCATCTGTGTCGGCCACTTTAAATATGACTTTGCAAACATCGTAGCTTCACCAGTACGGGCAATTCCATCTTTGTCAACAGTTGGTACAAGCCCGGTCAACTCTCTTAATCGGGCAATGGGTGAATCCAACACATGCTCCCCTGATCCTAAGACAGAAAATTCGAATGCAACTAACCTCCACATAGGCTCAGGAGAGAATCACACAAATATCCTCTTTGAAAATAATGGGTCTCCAAAACCAGGAGGAAATGGTGGAAATCTAACTGACGTGAGAAAGAGTAATAATAAGGATTTTGCAGTCAACACGCCAAGTATGTTTTCTACTAATCTCAATAACACTCATAAGATGAATGCAAATGATAATAGAACTGTTAGTGGAATACATGCTGATAGCCTAGATTGTGATAGTCTAGGACATGCTCTAGGAAAAGATAGAGTAGTTCTAGAAAATAGTCTAGGAAATAAAAATGCACAGGTTATTGATCCGGATTCAATGGGAATCAAATTCAACTTGAGACTATTGAGATACCTGACTCAGACGAAGAAGTAGAGAAATTAATCAAGAAAGAATTGGAAAGAGAAAGAATTAATGTAGAAAATCTGGGTGAAACAGGAAAAACGTAAAGAATGGCAGCGAAAGCATTGGGTAAAGAAATAGACCCGAGGAAATGGAGGGTTGGTTTTAATGAGATGGTCAATCTGAAAGGGCTTAGAAATCATATAACGAATTTATTGATACTAGGAAAGAAAGGCCAAATCGTTTTAAGCAAAGAGAAAAGCCAACAGTACACAGAGCAGCTCAACCTACATTACCTACAAGAATGGAATTTCCTAAAAAAAGAGGAGTACGATACTATTGTGAGCTGGTCTGTTGAAACTTTGAGAAAACTCTCTAAATGCCCCAAAACTAGAGTCTGCTTCATCAAGAACAATTCTAATTGGAATGTAGACCAGGTCTGGAAGAAATGAAGAACAAAGCAAAACTCAAGGGAATGATCAGAAAATAGGGCAAAACCAAAGTAACGAGTAGAATGAATAACAGAAACAGAATGCAGGGAAGAAAAACAAAGGAGAAACAAAACCTGACAATCCAGTTCAAGAAAGGGGAAATGTTTTCCTTAGAACATTTAAGCCAAAAGTTGAAATTATCGGTTCCTCGTTTGAATTCAAACTACCCCAAGAAGTTTAGGAAAACTACGTAAAGTCATGGAAGAATGTCATAGTGGGAAACTTCATTGGAAGAAATAATGTGTCATTTCTAGTAACCAAAAAATCCTAATGGAACAATTGGGGGAAAATGGTCTAGAAAAGGTAACATTAAACATTCATGACTTGTACTTTCTCAAATTCAAAGAAGGATTAGATCTCGAAAGTATTCTGATCAATGGGCACATATTTGCTGGAAAAAACTACATGAAACTCGAAAAATGGACAGAAGGTATGAACCTCTTCAGAAAGCCCAAAAAAACTACGCAAATCTGGTTCCAATTGAACAACATTCTTCCCCACATGTATAAACCTGAAGCATTAAGTCACTTTGCGAATCTATTGGGGAGTCCACTCTACATGGACCTAACTACAGAAAAAGGTGAGCATATGACTTATGCTAGAATGTGCATTAAGATACACCCGAGATCAAATTTTCCACACCAGATGACGGTAACAGACAGAAAAGGTGAACCCATAATTATGAGAATCTCATATGAGTGGAGGCCGAATAGATGCTTTGACTGTAATACATTCGAACATGTCTGTTACAAGTGCCCGAAAATAATTGAAGAAGAAAGGAAGAAGAATATCGAGAAAGAGACAAAGACAAAGACAAAAAAGAAACAGAAAGAAGAACAGAAAGGTTGGAAAAGGAAAATGTTGAGAATGAAAGGCAGAAAAAGGTTACTAAAGAATTAGTATTGAGTAAGTAGAAGGATCAAGATAAGGAAGGAAATTCAGAACATGGTTTTGAAGAACATGGGAAAGAAGTTAGAGTGGTAAGAGATTCAGAATCAAAGGTTGAGAATGAAGAGGTAACAAAGAAACTTGAACTAGAATCAAGAATCAATACCGAAGAGGTTGTGGAAAGGGAAAGCGTGGGAGAAAGCAAGAAATGGGAAGTGGGTGAAGGAAATGGGAAAGATAAAGAAGAGGCAGTTAAATCGGTTGAAACTATACAATCTCCAATTCAAAAGAAAGTTGACCAAAGAAACACAAAAATCCCAAAACAGCAAGGTAAGAAAATTAAGGAAAATACAATCCCTTATAACCCTGCTATATCGGAAAAACAGAAATGAAGAAAAAGTAAAGGAAGGGAAGTAAAGTTGGAACATCTTCTTTTCATTAATGAACTTAATGACATAAAATATTGCAGGGTTAAATGATCCTACAAAAAGAAGAGAGGTTAGAAGAATAGCAGAAATGAATGAAATCACAGTATTTGGAATTATTGAAACAAAAGTCAGACAAAGTCAAATAGAGAATGTTGCTCAGGGTTGCTTCAAAGAAGATTGAGAATTTATTCATAACTCTGATGGGGTTAAAAGTAGAATCTGGATAGGATGGGATAAAAGAAGGGTTAAAATCAAGAAAATTTTTAAAAGCAAGCAAGTTATTTTGACAGAGGTTATTAATCTGGTGACAATGTAAAAATATTCTTTGTGGTAGTCTATGCAAGCAACTTTGAGACGAGAGGAAGACACATTGGAATGATTTGATAAGAAGCATTACGGACAATGAATCGTGGGTTATTATGGGAGATTTTAACGTTACAAGATTCAGAAATAAAAGAGAGCCTGAAACAGACATAACACAAGACATGCAGGATTTCAATGAATGCATTCGAGACATAAGCTGCATTGAACCGTCTTCCTTAGGTAATCTAATTTCATGGTCAACTATAAGAGTGGCGGACAGCATGAGAAAGAGCAGAATTGATAGAGGCCTAGTGAATGAAAAATGGGTGGAGTTTTATCCAAGAAGCCAAATCCAGGTTTTGCAACCATGTATCTTTAATCACTGCCCTTTGAAATTCTTTTGGGAGAAGGAGAAAAAATAGAAAAGACCCTTTAAGTTCTTCAACTTCTAGATGAAAGATGAAAATTTAATGAAATCCTTAATGAAACTTGGAACATCAGAATTAATGGAATAAAGATATTCAGAGTTTGTGAGAAACTAAGATTACTAAAAGGGAAGCTGAATAAGCTAGACCGAAAAAATATATTGGGATTTCTAAAGGAGTAGAGGAAGCCAGAACAAAACTGGAGGAAATACAAAGAAAGGCACTAAGAGCCCCAAATCTACCTTATAACAGGGAAGAGGAAAAAGAGGCTTTTACGCGATTCAGAGACTTCTATTCTAAAGAGGAAAGTTTTACTAAGCAAAAATCTAGAGAAAATTGGCTTTCATTAGGAGACAAGAATACTTCTTTCTTCTATAAAAAAGTTTTCATCAAGGAATTTCAGAAATAAGGTCATAAGACTCACAAACTCAAATGGAGATGTTTTACAGGGACAAAAGGCAGTTCATGAGGAAGCAATAAGTTTCTCCAAAGAGCTGATTGGAACATAAACGAGCACAATAATAGAGGAAAGCCGAAGATTGCTTCAACATATTGTGCAAAGGAAAATCAGTGAAGAAAGTGGTAACCAATTGATTACAAGAGTCAGTATGGAAGAAGTCAGAAAAGTTGTGTTTTCGATGAAGGGGGATAAAAGCCCGGGGCTAGATGGTTTCAACGAGAACTTCTTCAAAGAAAACTGAGAAATAGTGGGTAAAGATGTAAGCGAAGGGGTTTTGGAATTCTTCCAAAATAGGAAAATGTTGAAGCAATGGAATGTCACAGTGTTGAATTTGATTCCTAAGAATTCAATTCCGGAAAAAATTCAGGACTTTCGTCCTATTTAATGCTGCAATGTTATTTATAAAATTATTTCAAAAATTATTTCGCAACGTTTGAAAACATTGATAAGCTTGTAGGATTAGGGCAATCAACATTTATTCTTAAAAGCTTTATTTCCCATAACATCCTACTCATGCAGAGCTTATTGAATGAATATGACAAAAATATATCGCCGCGTGTGGCTTTCAAAATTGATATTAAAAAAGCTTTTGACTCGATCAGATGGGGATTAATCCACGAATTCCTCCTTGCTATAAGTTTTCCAATTATTTTCATTGATTGGATTATGCAATGTGTTTCCACTCCTCACTTTGTTGTGAGCGTGATTGATATTCAAGGAGGCTTTTTCAAGGGTGAAAAGGGAGTAAGGCAAGGAGACCTTATATCTCCTTATTTATTCGTCTTAATAATGGAAATTCTTGACTGCATTTTAAAAATTATTCTAAGAAGTCATCATTTCAAATTTCACCCATACTGCAAAGAAGAAGCAATAACCCATATATGTTTTGCAAATGATCTATTTTTTGTGGCTTATGAAGATGTTGAATCTGTTAGTATAATCAAAGAAGCTCTAACAATTCTTTTCGTGTATTACAGGTCTATACATCAATGAGGACAAAAGTCAGGTTTTCTATGGAGGAGTTAATGAAGAAAGGAAAGAAAACATATTCAATATTATGGGAATCAAGGAAGGTGAACTACCAGTGAAATACCTTGGAGTACCCCTGTCATCAAAATAACTCCGATACAATCACTTCAGACAATTGGTAGAAAAGGTTAGAAATTCTGTCTTGGGTTGGGCTACGAAAAAACTGTCTTATGCAGGTAGAATCGAGCTCGTTAAAAGGGAATGTGGGAAGAAATCCAGGAATACAAATCTAGAGGATGTATGCTGCAAACATGAACATCATCAACTTTCCAGGAATGTGGGAAGAAATCTAAGAGTTGATGAAGAATAAAGCAAAAGGAAAATCCTTCTATGTAAGTATGTTGAAGAATAAATCATTTCTGGTTTACGAGAAAATTGTACTATAAGATTACTTCCCTTGAATTTTCAATATTTTCGAAAATATTACACAACTATTTTAATCACATTTATATTATCCACCATGAAATCGATTTCAGAATCATATTAATATAGTCTTGGAATATAATAGAGTCGTCTTATAATTGATTAATAATATTGTTATGGGAGTTCAAATATACGATGAAATAGTACTTTTTTTACTTTATAAAAGTTCATGCTAAGGATGCTAATGGGTATTTTTAGGAGGTCAGGATGGGTAATTCAAATTGGATTTGAATTTGAGTATATGAAATATGTGATTTTTTATTTTATTATAATTTTTTATTATATAATATTTATCCATTTAATTGAATATTTATTAAATGATTTGTCTGAAACATGTGATCATGATTACAAATTTCAATTTGAAAAGATATCATCCAAAATTATAATAAAAGATCATCCAAAATTATAATATAAAATATCGATATTTTATAATTTATTTAATTTATCCTGATAGTTAGTGAAAGAAATGTTAAATAAAGGATGTATGTATCCAAATTTTTATTTTGAGTTAAAACTAATTTTGTAATGTTATGTTTATAAAATCATTATTTTTGTACTTTTTTTTATTTAGTGTCATCAATACAGATAATCATTTTTTAATAATCAATATATATTTTTTATACAAATATTATCATGAATTTCCATATCAATATTAAAATTTATAAAATAATCAACCTCTTTAAAATATTTTTAAAAATATAGATATTGACTTAAAAATTTCATCAAATTTAATCAACTATAAAGTACTATATGTTCAATAGAGACAATAAAGTTGAATTGTAAATTTTAGTTCAAAATAATTTTTACTTAATTTTGGGTGCGAATTTTGGTAGGTGGAGAAATTGAGAATGGTGTTAATAATACGTTCTTGTATATAAAGATATGATGGTATACGTTCTTGTATATAAAGATATGATGGTATATGTAATATCGAATTTGATGAATGGTGGTTCAAATTAAGAGAATAAGTGTAAACAATGTCATTAATGAAATTTACATATTTAGTAGGGTAGGTAAAGAACTCTTGTACTTATCTTTCTTTTGAAATTTAAAGTTTATCTATCATGTCTAAAGTTAGACAAAGAAGACGTACAAGTAAATTCTATCCTATTTAATTTATCATTTTAAGCATATTTTAATATTTTTTTTGCAAATTTATTAAATAACTTTAAAGGTAATTAGAGAATTAGACGAGAAAAATGTTAAAAGGTAAAATACATATCTATGTATTTTAAAATTTGATATTCTTAACTTGTATGCATATGAATATTATTTTATGTGTATTTTACTATCATTTTATTTTAATTTTATTATTATCTTCTAATTGTGTGATTTTTTTTATCATATAATATTCATTAATTTAATTAAATATTTATTAATGATTTTAAAACATGTGGTCTTAATTATTATTATTATTAAAATGAAAAGATATTTTGTAAAATTATAATATAAAATATCGATTTATTTGATTAATTTTATAATGGAAAGAGTTATTGTAATAAATGTTAAATGATGATTTTGAGATAAACTAATTTTGTAATTTTGACGTTTTGAAAATCACACTTCTTTATACAAAAGTGAATTGAATCATTTAGCACTCTATACTCTTTTTTTAACATCTTCAATATATGGACAGTGAATTCAAATATTAGCTTACAAATCATTATATACTTTTACATAAATATTATCATCTGGTGGTTATTTTTTCCATAACAATATCAAAATTTATAAGAGAAACAACCTCTTTAAAATATTTAAAAAAAATATAGATCTTGGTTTCATCCAATTTAATCAACTATAAAGAACTAAGTGTTCAATGTAAAACTCTCAATTGTTGAATTGAAAATTTTAATTCCAAATTAATTTTTAATTATGTATTATTACTTATGGTGTTTCCCATATTGATGGATACTTTGACCAACTCGAATCGACTCGTAAAATGTGATGCATCTCAGTTTTGCTTTAAGCGAGAATACATATTTAAAATAATTAGGATATCAAGGTGTTATTTAACTATAGCTATGGGTTATTTAAGTTGGGTTCGAAGTCGTGAATATGAAATGAGACTTTAAGCGCATATCAATTCATACATAAAAAAAAAAGTAAGCATATATATATATATATATATATATATATATATATATATTAAAATTATTCATAGGTAACATTTACGTTTTTTAGACTTTTTGTTCTCAAACTTATTTCAAGTTAGCACAAAAGCCTAACTTGACTTCTAGTGAAGGGGTGGAGGTGGCGATTTCCCATGTGGAGTTCCACTTGGAGGTGGTTTCGGCTTACTTTTATGAGGTGATGGTTTCCCTCCAACTGGCGGTTCACCTTCTTGTGGCGGTAATGGAAAATGCGGAACTGGTGGCACGGCATGGTGTGAAGTCCGAGGTGGTTTCGCGTTTGAAGTCTTATATGATTCGGGAATAGGGGGGAGGGGACTGCCACTAGCGGTGTTGATGGAGAGAGTAATTACCACCAGCAGGATCACCAAGAGATATTGGAAAACAGACGCCATGCTAAACTACTTCCAATTTATTGTTTTTATTTGTCTTTAAATTGTACTTGAGAACACTAGCTTATATAGAGGAAAATAGAGACCCTAATATGTGTGAGATTTAGAGAATTTATTTGTATTTAGGAAATCTATGGTTGAAGTGATTGCATAAAGTTTAAAAAAATGTAAAGTCACTTTAAAAATAATCTAAATAAATGAAGTTATCACTAACTTTAACTTTAAATCTTAGATATATAAATATAAATATATATATATATATATATATATATATATATATTTATATTTATATATATATCATAAAATAAAGTAGAAAAGTGTGAAGGAAATGACGAAAGAGAAAGAGAGAAAATAACTATTTTTTATTTATTTTTTTATGTAGGTCATTGGTTAGAAATAAAAAAATAAAAATAAAGAAAAGAAGAAGGAATTAGACTTTAGTTTTGACATTTTCAACTTTTAGAAGCCTTCTACCCTAAATTATAAACAGTAATATTAAACTCAAATTTCATAATTTTCGAACTAGTTAATCTGAATTTATCAGGTCTCCCGAATTCTGATTATTTTTTCATGAAAAATGGCATTTGAATGTAAAAACAAGCCTAAATATATGTTATGTATATCTTTTCTAACAACAATATAATACTAAAAAATAATGATTTTCCAAATCCCTCCATTTGAAGGTATGGGATCATCTAAAATTAGAGTATGTTTGGAAAAATTGTGTCTAGATCCATATTCAATGGTCATTATGAGCCAATTCTAAAAAGTGTTTCTGATTTTTGTTTTTTATGTCCAATAATAAAGTATGATCAACATATTAGACCGGATAGACATATCTTAATTTTGTGGTGTAAAAATGAAGTGTCTATGATACTAGAATAAAATTTATATATTGTCAAATATTTAATATAAAAATAATTCAGTTTTAATTCAGATTTTATCATGCAAATTCAACTAAAAGAAACGCTAAAATATATTTAATAGAAATTAATATGATGTTTTGGAATGAAATTTGTGAAACATTTAGGTGGGTTAGTGTATATATAATATATTATTATATTATATTATACTTATTATATTATTTATACATATACTTAATGAAAAACATGAATGAGAAAAATATATACTTATTAGGATATTATTAATCAAGACAATACTTATTAAGATTAATACCTTAGTTGGCTTGAACCGCATTCATCCATTATGCTATCATCCCTATCACCAACATAATTCCACCCGCATAAATATCAAAATTTTGATTATTAATTAATCTTTCTTAACAACAACTAATTCAATCAACCAACAAATTAATTATTTCATAAATATTGAGAATTATGGATGAGAAAATCTAATCAATTAATTAATGACAAGACAAATCCTGAGAACAGTGATTGAGATAATAAACAGAATTTATGTATATGTTGTCCAACAAAATTTTAAAGCTAGAGTCTTTAACATGATTAAAACTCGAGACTGCAATTCGAACCCAAAGAGTGGTGAAAATAACAAGCCAAAGACCACCAATTCGTGTTAAAAACGAGGATGGACTAACTTTCACCTTGAATTTAATTTTTTGTCTTTCATAGACGTATTCATTTGTTTTGATCTATTTAGAAATTTAAATCAATCTTCTCATACTTCTGAATCAAAATGTTAAATTTGGTCATTCCTCAAATTCTGTTTTGAAACATTATACTTTCTCAAAGATATTGATTTGTTGCGTAGTGTAATTTGTTCAAATGTAAACAATATTTGGTAATTTTTCTTAACACAATTCATAATGACAATGGTTTAGAAAGAATTTAGTCCGAAATTATTCATGGTTGTATGAGAAAATTGTACTATAAAATTACTAGCCTTGAATTTTCATTATTTTCGAAAATATTACACAATTATTCTCATCACGTTTCTATCATCCACCGTGAAATCGAGTTAAGAATCGTATTAATATAGTCTCTGAATATGAGTCGTCTTATAATTGATTAATACCATTGTTACGAAGTTCAAATATATAATGAAATAGTACTTTTTTTTACTTTATAAAAGTTCATGCTAAGGATGTTAATAGGTATTCTTAGGATGGGTAATTCAAATTGGATTCCAATTCAAGAATATGAAATATGTGATTTTTTATTTTATTATCATTTTTTATTATATAATATTTATCCATTTAATTGAATATTTATTAAATGATTTGTGTGAAACATGTGATCATGATTACAAATTTCAATTTGAAAAGATATCATTCAAAATTATAATATAAAATATCCATATTTTATAATTTATTTAATTAATCCTGACAAGATTAGTTAATGTAAAAAATGTTTAAAAAAATATTTCGTCCACCGAAATTCTTTTACACGTTTAAAACTCGATACTGTAATTCGTACCCAAAGAATTGTGAAAGTAAAAAGTAAAAAGCAAAAGACCACTAATTCGTGTTAAAAATGAGGATGGACTCAATTTTCCCCTTCAATTTAATTTTTTGTCTTACATAAACGTATCCATTCATTTTGGACTAGTGAGAAATTTAGATCAATCTTCTCATACTTCTAAATCAAAACGTCATATTTGGCCATCCATCAAGATATCGATTGTTGCGTAGTGTAATTTGTTCAAATGTAAACAAAATTTGGTAATTTTTCAAGACAATTCATATTGACATTGATTTAGATAGAATTTATTTCGAAAATCATTCATGGTTTATGAGAAAATTGTACTATAAGATTACTTCCCTTGAATTTTTATTATTTTCGAAAATATTACACATCTATTTTAATCACGTTTATATTATCCAACAAGAAATCGAGTTGAGAATCGTATTAATATAGTCATGTAATAGAGTCGTCTTATGATTGAATAATATTATTACGGAGTTCAAATATGTGATGAAATAGTACTTTTTTTACTTTATAAAAGTTTATGCAAAGGATGTTAATGAGTATTATTAGGAGGTCAGGATGGGTAATTCAAATTGGATTCAAATTCTTGAATATAAAATATGTGATTTTTTATTTTACTATAATTTTTTATTATAAAATATTTATCAATTTAATTGAATATTTATTAAATGATTTGTGTGAAACATGTGATCATGATTACAAATTTCAAAATGAAAATATATCATCTAAAAATATAATATAAAATATCATATTTTATAATTTATTTAATTAATCCTGACAAGATTAGTTAGTGTAATGAATGTTAAATAATTGATGTATGTATTCAATTTTGTATTTTGAGTTAAAACTAATTTTGTAATGTTGATGTTTATAAAATCATTATTTTTGTACTTTTTTTATTTAGTGTCATCAATATAGATAATCATTTTTTAATAATCATTATATATCTTTTCTTGAAATATTATCATGAATTTACATAACAATATTAAAATTTATAAAATAATCAACCTCTTTAAAATATTTTAAAAAATATAGATCTTTACTTAAAATTTTCATCCAATTTAATAAACTATAAAGTACTAAGTTCTCAATAGACAACTCTAAAGTTGAATTGAGAATTTCATTAGGAGACAAGAATACTTCTTTCTTCTATAAAAAAATGTTTATCAAGGAATTTCAGAAATCAGGTCCTAAGACTCACAAACTCAAATGGAGATGTTTTACAGGGACAAAAGGCAGTTCATGAAGAAGCAATAAGTTTCTCCAAAGAGCTGATTGGAACAGAAACGAGCACAATAATAGAGGAAAGCCGAAGATTGCTTCAGCATATTGTGCAAAGGAAAATCAGTGAAGAAAGTGGTAACCAATTGATTACAAGAGTAAGTATGGAAGAAGTCAGAAAAGTTGTGTTTTCGATGAAAGGGGATAAAAGCCCAGGGCTAGATGGTTTCAACGCGGACTTCTTCAAAGAAAACTGAGAAATAGTGGGTAAAGATGTAAGCGAAGGGGTTTGGGAATCCTTCCAAAACAGGAAAATGTTGAAGCAATGGAACGTCACAGTGTTGAATTTGATTCCTAAGAATTCAATTCCGGAAAAAATGAAAGTCCTATTTCATGCTGCAATGTTATTTATAAAATTATTTCAAAAATTATTTCGCAACGTTTGAAAACATTGATAAGCTTGTAGGATTAGGGCAATCAACATTTATTCTTAAAAACTTTATTTCCCATAACATCCTACTCATGCAGAGCTTATTGAATGAATATGACAAAAACATATCGCCACGTGTGGCTTTCAAAATTGATATTAAAAAAGCTTTTGACTCGATCAGATGGGGATCAATCCACGAATTTCTCCTTGCTATAAGTTTTCCAATTATTTTCATTGATTGGATTATGCAATGTGTTTCCACTCCTCACTTTGTTGTGAGCGTGAATGATATTCATGGAGGCTTTTTCAAGGGTGAAAAGGGAGTAAGACAAGGAGACCCTATATCTCCTTACTTATTCGTCTTAATAATGGAAATTTTTTACTGCATTTTAAAAATTCTTCTAAGAAGTCATCATTTCAAATTTCACCCATACTACAAAGAAGAAGCAATAACCCATATATGTTTTGCAGATGATCTATTTTTTGTGGCTTATGCAGATGTTGAATCTGTTAGTATAATCAAAGAAGCTCTAACAATTCTTTTCGAGTATTACAGGTCTATACATCAATGAGGACAAAAGTCAGGCTTTCTATGGTGGGGTTAATGAAGAAAGGAAAGAAAACATATTCAATATTATGGGAATCAAGGAAGGTGAACTACCAGTGAAATACCTTGGAGTACCCCTGTCATCAAAATAAGTCTGATACAATCACTTCAGACAATTGGTAGAAAATGTTATAAATTCTGTCTTGGGTTGGGCTACGAAAAACTGTCTTATGCAGGTAGAATCGAGCTCGTTAAAAGATTCATCTTTGGAATTATTGGCTATTGGGCACAACAGATAGTCATCCCAAAGAAAGTAAGGGTTGAACTCGATAAAATCATGAGAGACTATGTTAGGATCGGGGACGCCCTTGGAGGACCGGGGTGTTTTCCGGTTTCGGTAAAGGGTGGCCGCTTACACAACACACAACACTTTGGTGATAGTCCGGTTAGAGACTAAAACCGCTCTTAACACTACACAGATTGTCACAGACTCTTGAACCGAGTTCAAGTGCGGAAATGTCCGTTTCAATCTGAAGCAACGAATACGATTCGGATGAAGTTTTAAGAAGGAGTCGGTTTAATGGATGTGAGTGACCGGTTTTAGATGTATGATTGGTTTGAGGTTTATGTGACGCAAACAGGAAATGAAAGCAAAGGAAAGAACACGAGACACGAGATTTGTTTATGGATGTTCGGAGCAAACCCTCCTACGTCACCCCTTCTTCTCAGGTTATGAGAAGGATCTCCACTAACTCTTTAGAGTTACAATTACACTTCCGGTCGAGCCCAACTTCGCTACTCGCCGGTTACACCAAACTCACACTTTGATGTAATACAACTCAACACAACAACACACAAAAAAGCTTCCGGTTTTAGGCAAACCGGTTTTTGGAATATATGACTTTATCTCTCTAACTTAATGATTTTCTTAAAAAGATGTGATTGATATTTTTCGCTTGATCACTGCTACTGCTTTAAATGAAGACGTCTCGTCTTCCTTTTATAGCTGAGATGACACAACGGTCATATTTTCTCTCTCCTGGTAATGATCAAGAGGCTTGCACGCCTTCCCTCTTGGACAGATCAATTTGGACACATGGCAGACATGCGCTTTAGCCGGTTTGCATGTTGGACACATGGCAGACATGCACTTAGCCGGTTTGCATTTTGGACACATGGCAGCTCTTAGCCGGCCGCCTGACAGCTACCTGCTGCCTGGAGATTGCTTCTGGATTTGGACAAGCATGCCTGACAGCTACCTGCTGCCTGAAGATTGCTTCTGGATTTGAACAAGCATGCCTGATTTAATCAACCGGAACATTTCCGGAACATTTATGACTGAGCGACTCATTCAATAACCGGAACATTTATGACTGAGCGGCTGCAGTTAATCAACTGACTGGAACATTTATGACTGAGCGGCTACAGTTAATCAACCGGAACATTTATGACTGAGCGGCTGCAGTTAATCAACCGGAACATTTATGACTGAGCGGCTGCAGTTAATCAACCGGAGCATTTATGACTGAGCGGCTGCAGTTAATCAACCGGAACATTTATGACTGAGCGGCTGCAGTTAATCAACCGGAGCATTTATGACTGAGCGGTTGCATTAAGTGTCGGTTGACCAATCCGGTTTGACTGAACTTTACTGACCGGTTCCGGACTCCTTGACTGAACTCCGGTTGACCAACCGGTTGACTGAACTTCTTGGACAAACCGGTTGCGGTTGCTTTTACTTCAAACCGAAGTCAAACAACCGGAACGGTATATATATTTCCAACCGAATGGATTTTGCTCAATTTCCCTGAAACAGCAAAACTTTAAATATTATTTGCAGCCAGTGG
This sequence comes from Impatiens glandulifera, assembly GCF_907164915.1. Lineage (NCBI taxonomy): Eukaryota > Viridiplantae > Streptophyta > Magnoliopsida > Ericales > Balsaminaceae > Impatiens > Impatiens glandulifera. The sequence continues at coordinate 6,450,562 of NC_061865.1, read as the reverse complement.
GATTTGATCCCTGGTCACCTGTGTGACAGGCAGAGGCATTTACCACTACGCTACAACAACTTCTTGTTATATTTAAACCAGTTAATATATTTGATATAACTTAGCGGTTTAACATATATTTTTCATAAGTTATAACAATTATTTTCTAACCGGTTTAAAATTAATCTACTTAATTTTTCTATCAGATGACACTAAATAAAAAAAAGTAAAAAAATAATGATTTTATAAACATAACATTACAAATTAGTTTTAACTCAAAATAAAAAATTGGATACATACATCCATTATTTAACATTTCTTACACTAACTGTCAGGATAAATTAAATAAATTATAAAATATCCATATTTTATATTATAATTTTGGATGATCTTTTATTATAATTTTGGATGATATCTTTTCAAATTGAAATTTGTAATCATGATCACATGTTTCAGAAAATCATTTAATAAATATTCAATTAAATGGATAAATGTTATATAATAAAAAATTATAATAAAATAAAAAATCACATATTTCATATACTCAAATTTAAATCCAATTTGAATTACCCATCCTGACCTCCTAAAAATACCCATGAGCATCCTTAGCATGAACTTTTATAAAGTAAAAAAAGTACTATTTCATCGTATATTTGAACTCCCATAACAATATTATTAATCAATTATAAGACGACTCTATTATATTCCAAGACTATATTAATATGATTCTGAAATCGATTTCATGGTGGATAATATAAATGTGATTAAAATAGTTGTGTAATATTTTCGAAAATATTGAAAATTCAAGGGAAGTAATCTTATAGTACAATTTTCTCGTAAACCAGAAATGATTTATTCTTCAACATACTTACATAGAAGGATTTTCCTTTTGCTTTATTCTTCATCAACTCTTGGATTTCTTCCCACATTCCTGGAAAGGTGATGATGTTCATACTTGCAGCATACATCCTCTAGATTTGTATTACCAAAGAACATTCCCCAAATAAATGGTTTATGCTTTTCTCAACTCCCGAACATAGGACATAGTTGATATCAGGAATTTTTATGTATTTTCGAATTCTGTCTTTTGTTGTCAACATTTTCCTGTATACCAGCTAGAGAATAAATTGGTGACGAGGAATAATCTTTGATGACCATACCATATTATGTCAATCTACCTCTTGTTCTCTTGTATTAACTATTTCCCATGCCTTTCCTGTAATAAACTTCTCATTGCTTTCTGTTTTCCAGCATATTTCATCATTACTTTCATTGAGTTGTTTCTGCCTCATTAGGTTTAGGATTCTATCACCTTCTAGAATACGCCTCAAAAGTGAATCATATTTACCTTTTAGACGTCTTTAAATGAGTACTTGATGTATTCTCTTCTAATTTGTTTCCTTGCATTTCTTCTTTGAATATAATGGGAATATTATCCAGCCAAGGATCATGCCAGAATAGTACCCCTCTTCCATTTCCAATTGTGGTTTTCACTATTAGAAAGAAATATTTTTTTGTTTTTAGGATTTACTTCAATGACCATGCCATTCTTTCATTGATGCTCCGTGTCCAGATACTCTGCTCTTCTTTCATAAATCTTGTATGCACCCATTTGACCCATAGGAAGTCCGCTTTTTGCTCCAACTCACATAAGCTTTTGATGGCGAGGGCTTTGTTCCATTCACCACAACTTTTTTATACCTAGTCCGCCTTCTTCTATGGGAGTGCAAACATCCTCCCATTTGACTTTTTTTCCTCCTCTGCCTTGTGTTCCCCAGATGTAGTCTCTCATGATTCTATCGAGTTCAACCCTTACTTTCTTTGGGATGACTATCTGTTGTGTCCAATAGCCAATAATTCCAAAAATGAATCTTATAACGAGCTCGATTCTACCTGCATAAGACAGTTTTTTCGTAGCCCAACCCAAGACAGAATTTCTAACCTTTTCTACCAATTGTCTGAAGTGATTGTATCAGAGTTATTTTGATGACAGGGGTACTCCAAGGTATTTCACTGGTAGTTCACCTTCCTTGATTCCCATAATATTGAATATGTTTTCTTTCCTTTCTTCATTAACCCTCCATAGAAAGCCTGACTTTTGTCCTCATTGATGTATACACCTGTAATACTCGAAAAGAATTGTTAGAGCTTCTTTGATTATACTAACAGATTCAACATCTGCATAAGCCACACAAAATAGATCATCTGCAAAACATATATGGGTTATTGCTTCTTCTTTGCAGTATGGGTGAAATTTGAAATGATGACTTCTTAGAAGAATTTTTAAAATGCAGTCAAGAATTTCCATTATTAAGACGAATAAGTAAGGAGATATAGGGTCTCCTTGCCTTACTCCCTTTTCACCCTTGAAAAAGCCTCCATGAATATCATTCACGCTCACAACAAAGTGAGGAGTGGAAACACATTGCATAATCCAATCAATGAAAATAATTGGAAAACTTATAGCAAGGAGGAATTCGTGGATTGATCCCCATCTAATCGAGTCAAAAGCTTTTTTAATATCAATTTTGAAAGCCACACGTGGCGATATGTTTTTGTCATATTCATTCAATAAGCTCTGCATGAGTAGGATGTTATGGGAAATAAAGCTTTTAAGAATAAATGTTGATTGCTCTAATCCTACAAGCTTATCAATGTTTTCAAACGTTGCGAAATAATTTTTGAAATAATTTTATAAATAACATTGCAGCATGAAATAGGACGAAAGTCCTGAATTTTTTCCGGAATTGAATTCTTAGGAATCAAATTCAACACTGTGACGTTCCATTGCTTCAACATTTTCCTGTTTTGGAAGAATTCCCAAACCCCTTCGCTTACATCTTTACCCACTATTTCTCAGTTTTTTTTGAAGAAGTTCGCGTTGAAACCATCTAGCCCTGGGCTTTTATCCCCCTTCATCGAAAACACAGCTTTTCTGACATCTTCCATACTGACTCTTGTAATCAATTGGTTACCACTTTCTTCACTGATTTTCCTTTGCACAATATGTTGAAGCAATCTTCGGCTTTCCTCTATTATTGTGCTCGTTTCTGTTCCAATCAGCTCTTTGGAGAAACTTATTGCTTCTTCATGAACTGCCTTTTGTCCCTGTAAAACATCTCCATATGAGTTTGTGAGTCTTAGGACCTGATTTCTGAAATTCCTTGATGAACATTGTTTTTATAGAAGAAACAAGTATTCTTGTCTCCTAATGAAAGCCAATTTTCTCTAGATTTTTGCTTAGCAAAACTTTCCTCTTTAGAACAGAGGTCTCTGAATCGCGTAAAAGCCTCTTTTTCCTCTTCCCTGTTATAAGGTAGATTTGGGGCTCTTAGTGCCTTGCTTTGTATTTCCTCCAGTTTTGTTCTGGCTTCTTCTACTCTTTTAGAAATCCCAATATATTTTTTTCGGTCTAGCTTATTTAGCTTCCCTTTCAATAATCTTAGTTTCTCACAAACTCTGAACATCTTTGTTCCATTAATTCTGATGTTCCAAGTTTCATTAAGGATTTCATTAAATTTTCATCTTTAATCTAGAAGTTGAAGAACTTAAAGGGTCTTTTCTATTTTTTCTCCTTCTCCCAAAAGAATTTCAAAGGGAAGTGATCAGAGATACATGGTTGCAAAACCTGGATTTGGCTTCTTGGGTAAAACTCCACCCATTATTCATTCACTAGGCCTCTATCAATTCTGCTCTTTCTCATGTTGTCCGTCACTCTTGTAGTTGACCATGAAATTAGATTACCTAAGGAAGACGGTTCAATGCAGCTTATGTCTCGAATGCATTCATTGAAATCCTGCATGTCTTGTGTTATGTCTGTCTCAGGCTCTCTTTCATTTCTGAATCTTGTAACGTTAATATCTCCCATAATAACCCACGATTCATTGTCTGTAATGCTTCTTCTCAAATCATTCCAAAGTGTCTTCCTCTCGTCTCAAAGTTGCTTGCATAGACTACCACAAAGAATATTTTTACCTTGTCACCAGATTGATAACCTCTGTCAAAATAACTTGCTTGCTTTCAAAATATTTCTTGATTTTAACTCTTCTATTATCCCATCCTATCTAGATTCTACTTTTAACCTCATCAGATTTATGAATAAATTCTCATTCTTCTTTGAAGCAACCCTGAGCAACATTCTCTATTTGACTTTGTCTAACTTTTGTTTCAATAATTCCAAATACTGTGATTTCATTCATTTCTGCTATTCTTCTAACATCTCTTCTTTTTGTAGGGTGATTTAACCCTACAATATTTCATGTCATTAAGTTCATTAATGAAAAGAAGATGTTCCAGCTTTACTTCCCTTCCTTTACTTTTTCTTCATTTCTGTTTTTCCGATATAGCAGGGCTATAAGGAATTGTATTTTCCTTAATTTTCTTACCTTGCTGTTTTGGGATTTTTGTGTTTCTCTGGTCAACTTTCTTTTGAATTGGAGATTGTATAGTTTCAACCAATTCAATGCCTCTTCTTTATCTTTCCCATTTCCTTCACTCGCTTCCCCTTTCTTGCTTTCTCCCACGCTTTCCCTTTCCACAACCTCTTCGGTATTGATTCTTACTTCTAGTTCAAGCTTCTTTGTTACCTCTTCATTCTCAGCCTTTGATTCTGAATCTCTTACCACTCTAACATCCTTCCCATGTTCTTCAAAACCATGTTCTGAATTTCCTTCCTTATCTTGATCCTTCTACTTACTCAATACTAATTCTTTAGTAACCTCTTTCTGCCTTTCATTCTCAACCTTTTCCTTTTCCAACCTTTCTTGTTCTTCTTTCTGTTTCTTTTTTGTCTTTCTCTTTGTCTCTTTCTCGATATTCTTCTTCCTTTCTTCTTCAATTATTTGCGGGCACTTGTAACAGACATGTTCGAATGTATTACAGTCAAAACATCTATTCGGCCTCCACTCATATGAGATTCTCATAATTATGGGTTCACCTTTTCTGTCCGTTACCGTCATCTGGTGTGGAAGATTTGATCTTGGGTGTATCTCAATGCACATCCTAGCATAAGTCATATGCTCACCTTTTTCTGTAGTTGGGTCCATGTAGAGTGGATTCTCCAATAGATTCGCAAAGTGACTTAATGCTTCAGGTTTATACATGTGGGGAGGGATGTTGTTCAATTGGAACCAGATTTGCGTAGTTTTTTTGGGCTTGCTGAAGAGGTTCATACCTTCTGTCCATTTTTCGTGTTTCATGTAGTTTTTTCCAGCAAATGTGTGCCCGTTGATCAGAATACTTTCGAGATCTAATCCTTCTTTGAATTTGAGAAAGTACAAGTCATGAATGTTTAATGTTACCTTTTCTAGACCATTTTCCCCCGATTGTTCCATTAGGGTTTTTTGGTTACTAGAAACGACACATTGTTTCTTCCAATGAAGTTGCACACTATGACATTCTTCCATGACTTTACGTTGTTTTCCTAAACTTCTTGGGATAGTTTGAATTCAAACGAGGAACCGATAATTTCAACATTTGGCTTAAATGTTCCAAGGAAAACATTTCCCCTTTCTTGAACTGGATTGCCAGGTTTTGTTTCTCCTTTGTTTTTCTTCCCTGTATTCTATTTCTGTTATTCATTCTGCTCGTTACTTTGGTTTTGCCCTATTTTCTGATCATTCCCCTGAGTTTTGCTTTGTTCTTCAGCTTTCTTCCAGACCTGGTCTACATTCCAATTAGAATTGTTCTTGATGAAGCAGACTCTAGTTTTGGGGCATTTAGAGAGCTCTCTCAAAGTTTCAACAGACCAGCTCACAATAGTATCGTACTCCTCTTTTTTTAGGAGATTCCAGTCTTGTAGGTAATGTAGGTTGAGCTGCTATGTGTACTGTTGACTTTTCTCTTTGCTTAAAACGATTTGGCCTTTCTTTCCTAGTATCAATAAATTCGTTATATGATTTCTAAGCCCTTTTAGATTGACCATCTCATTAAAACCAACCCTCCATTTCCTTGGGTCTGTTTCTTTACCCAATGCTTTCGCTGCCATTCTTTGCGTTTTTCCTGTTTCACCCAGATTTTGTACATTAATTCTTTCTCTTTCCAATTCTTTCTGGATTAATTTCTCTGCTTCTTCGTCTGAGTCAGGTATCTCAATAGTCTCAAGTTGAATTTGATTCCCATTGAATCCGGATCAATAACCTGTGCATTTTTATTTCCTAGACTATTTTCCAGAACTACTCTATCTTTTCCTAGAGCATGTCCTAGACTATCACAATCTAGGCTATCAGCATGTATTCCACTAACAGTTCTATTATCATTTGCATTCATCTCATGAGTGTTATTGGGATTGGTAGAAAACATACATGGCGTGTTGACTGCAAAATCCTTATTATTACTCTTTCTCACGTCAGTTAGATTTCCACCATTTCCTCCTGGTTTTGGAGACCCATAATTTTCAAAGAGGATATTTGTGTGATTCTCTCCTGAGCCTATGTGGAGGTTAGTTGCATTCGAATTTTCTGTCTTAGGATCAGGAGAGCATGTGTTGGATTCACCCATTGCCCGATTAAGAGAGTTGACCGGGCTTGTACCAACTGTTGACAAAGATGGAATTGCCCGTACTGGTGAAGCTACGATGTTTGCAAAGTCATATTTAAAGTGGCCGACACGGATGGATTTGGGTCAGTGAAGCTTTTAAGAACTTTACAGTACACATAGGTTTGAAATTCATTTCCTGATGTACTCTAGTCTTGACCGAGAGATCGATGAGTAGATTTAGTAGATTTCTGCGAAAAAACGACCCTTCCGACCGAGAGATGAAATCACGACGCACATGGAACACGGATCGCACAGTTAGCACAGTTCGCACGACAACGAACGGTGTGTGATTTCTTTACGACTACGACCGAGGGTTTCTTCAACGACGATTACGACCGTGAATATATTATCAGCATATCGTGGAACACACGGCACGCTGATCGCACAGTTCGCACTTCACCTAGGAAAAATGTGCCAACGGATTAAGTATGTAGCCCGCAAACACACTTAACCATTTAACCAAGCGCAGAACTTGCGGCCTGATGGGCTCGAACCCAGGACCTCTGGGTTAATATCCACCTCTTGTTACCGCTAGGCTAGAAGAGGGGATTTTAAAATGGGACAAATGACTAATGTTAGATAAAATTAGACCGGTTCAAATAAACCTAACTTAAATAAACCTTCCATGCAGGAACAAAGAACCAGACCGGACAAACAAAAGAGCCGGCTAAGAAAACTAGCCGGTCAAGCTACTAAACCGACCAAGAATACTTGGAACATTACCGCACAAAGAAATGATCGGCCAAAGCTTAAAACCGGAAACATCAGACAACCGACCGGCCACAAGGCAAAGGAATAACCAGAAGAAGTCTGGTTACATCACTCGTACCGGAAGCCATCCGGTTAATTCAAATGACCGACCAGTATAAGAAGACAATTCGGGCATCTGTTGAGAATGATACCAAAGGAACAGACTGAACACTTCCATATCCATACAAGTCCGAGGAAAATCTGCAGGCTGCAGAAGACAGTCCTACCGGATCTTTCCACTTCGGGATAAGTCAGAAAGAAGATCTTCCAAGTACAGACAACTGTCCAACAGATAGTGTCTACATTGAGTAAAAGACAAACCTAGCAGGTTTGTCTTACACACCGGAAGAACAGACTGCCAGGTCTGAGGTTGACCGTCAGGTCTGGAATGGTGACCGCAGGCTCTGAATCAATGAATCACTGAACCTCTGCATCTCTGCTCAGCCAATCAGATTCAAGGTAGTGAAATATGACCGTTGGCATATTTCACCTATAAAAAGGGGCAGTTGAAGAAGAGTAAATGTGGGACAAGTGTGACACATAGCAAGCATTCAATTTACAAGTGAAAACAGTGTGCTCTCTCTCTAGAAAGCCTAGTGTTAAAGTTGAAGTGTTTAATTTACAATTCCGGTACAAATTGTAAGAGTGTTATCGAAAAGGAAATAAGTCTCGATCGGATTATAGTTGTATTCCTTAGTGAATATCCTTCTCGCGGTTTCGAGAGGAAGGGGTGACGTAGGAGTTTTATCTCCGAACATCCATAACATCGGTCTTGTTATTTACTTTCAGCCGGCTCCACTGTCTAACCGGTTTATACTAACTTAAATACACCGCTCTAAACTGACTCTATATTATCCATTCCGAACCACCAGGTTACCGAAACCGACCCACCATTTTTCAAACCTCCATCATCCGAAACCGGCCTTGTCCATTATACAAGTGTGCTGCTTCAACCTGAAAGCAAACCTCTTCTGCACTTGAACCTAGTTCAAGGGTTTGTGACAGGTTGTATAGTATTGAAACCCCGGTGTTAATCTCTAACCGAATTAACTACCACCCTTCGAGTGAGAACCGCTAACCGGTCCAACCCCCGGTCCTCCAGCGGCTACCTAGATCCTAACAACTAAGTATGTAGCCCGCAAACACACTTAATAATTTAACCAGGTGCACAACTTGTTGGACGGGCTCGAACCCAGAAACTTAGGGTTAGTATCCACATCTAATTGTCATTAGGCTAGAAGAGGGGAATGAATACGTTTATGTAATACAAAAAATTAAATTCAAGGGGGAAATTGAGTTTGATTGAATTAGTTTTTGTTAAGAAAGATCAATTAATAACCAATTTTTTTATATTTAGGGGGTGGAATTATGTTGGTGATAGAGAAATGGCCAAATGTGGTTCAAGCCACTTGAGGTATTAATCTTAATAAGTATTGTCCATATAAATGATATCCTAATAAGTAATAATTTTTATGTTCATGTTTTTAATTAATTATATGTATAAATAATATAATAAGTATAATATAATATAACAATATATTATATATACACTACCCCACCTAAATTCTTCACAAATTTCAGTCAAAAACATTTGTTTAATTTCTATTAAATATATTTTAGTGTTTCTTTTAGTTGAATTTGCATGATAAAATTTTAATTAAAACTGAATTATGTTTACACAAACTAGGTGACAATGTACTAATCTTATTTTAGTATTGTAGAGACTTCAACTTTTTATACCCAAAATTAAGATACGATTGATTATACTTGAATAGGACATGAAAATACAAATCAGAAACACTTTTAAACATTGCTCAGAATGACCATTGATATTGGTCTAGACGCCGATTTCTAAAATTATTCTAGTTTTAGATGGTCTCATACCTTCAAACCAGTTTAAAAAACCATAAATTTTGAGTATAATATTGTTGTGGGAGAAAATGTACCTAACACCAATTTTATGCTTGTTTTTGCATCCAAACGCCATTTTTGCATAAAACAAAATCGGAATTTGGGAGAATTGATACATATAAATTAACTGGTCCGAAAAATTATGAATTTTGAGTGTAGTAATACTGTTTTTAATTTTGCTTAGAATGTTTTAAAAAGGTAAAAATTTTGAATTTTGATTAATTATACAAGTTTTTAAATTACACTAAATTCATGTCCCATAGTTTTAAATTTTAGCTCTTCCTGCTAATAGTTGTTTTGTTCTTTAATTGGTTTGGGAGTTCTAGCAAAATTGGCTCATTGATTTGTCAAAATAAGATGTCGGTCTTTTGTGAGATGAATCTCAATGGTGGTCAATGGAAATGAGATCCATGTATTTTGGTTTCAACTATAAGAAAAAAAAAGGCTCATTGTGGTAATTTTTTTTTTATCTATATGGAGTTAAAAATTCCGATCAATCATAGTGATTGGCAGGGCAGCAAAACAAAAGTCTAAGAATGAAATAAAAAAACATGCATACGAGTTAATTGAACCTATAAACTATATCTACTATACAACTAATACATTTTTTTTCTTTTTAAAGATTGAGATATTGTTAACTATTTTGTAAATAATAATTTTTGACTTAATTGCTATTTGAGGGAGAACTTTGTTCTTTTTTTAAAATTTTAAATTGTGTCAATTTTACTTATTTGAGATATTTTTAACATAACATTTTTTTTCTTATTTTAATGCATTATTTTTTTTTTCTAATTATTTTTCACATTTATAAATGAAATGTTATTTACAAATGATTTTTTTTCGTGTTTTTTAAATTGAATATTTTTTACACATAATTTGTTAAAAAAGGTTTCGGTGACTAAAAAATGTGTAATTTATGAAAGATTTGAAAAAAATTGAAGTGGGTTAAATTTGGTATTTATTTTTTCCCATTTAATAGAAGTCAATTTAGGAATTTCGGTTAACTTGAAATAAGAACACGAAAGAAGAAAGAATATTAAAAAAAGAATAGGGTACACTAGAAACCCTAACTATTCTTTTCTTACAATTATTAAAATAATATATTGGTGTGATAATATTTTTATCAAAAATATACTCACTTCAAAATCATCACAAATCATTTAAATAATTCGAATCTTAACAAAGCCCAAATTTCACATACCTGCTGGTTATTGATACTATTAGTGATAACTTCATAGTTAGTGTCATACAAAATTAATTCCTACAACAACAACAAAAAAAAAAAACAGATATAAGTAACATTAAATAGTGATGTAAAATAAAAGTTCATGCGTTGTTACTTACACAAATGAGCATGCATTATTATATATTATATATTATATATTATATATTGAAGTTATTATTGATTTTACTATATACATAAATTCTGTTTATTATCTCAATCACTGTTCTCAGGATTTATCTTGTCATTAATTAATTGATTAGATTTTCTCATCCATAAATCTCAATATTTATCAAATAATTAATTTGTTGGTTGAATTAGTTGTTGTTAAGAAAGATTAATTAATAATCAAAATTTTGATATTTATGCGGGTGGAATTATGTTGGTGATAGGGATGATAGCATAATGCTTGAATGCGGTTCAAGCCAACTAAGGTATTAATCTTAATAAGTATTGTCTTGATTAATAATATCCTAATAAGTATATATTTTACTCATTCATGTTTTTCATTAAGTATATGTATAAATAATATAATAAGTATAATATAATATAATAATATAATAATATATTATATATACACTAACCCACCTAAATGTTTCACAAATTTCATTCCAAAACATCATATTAATTTCTATTAAATATATTTTAGCGTTTCTTTTAGTTGAATTTGCATGATAAAATCTGAATTAAAACTGAATTATTTTTATATTAAATATTTGACAATATACAAATTTTATTCTAGTATCGTAGACACTTCATTTTTACACCACAAAATTAAGATATGTCTATCCGGTCTAATATGTTGATCTTTATTATTGGACATAAAAAACACAAATCAGAAACACATTTTAGAATTGGCTCATAATGACCATTGAATATCGATCTAGACACAATTTTTCCAAAAATACTTTAATTTTAGATGATCCCATACTTTCAAATGGAGGGATTTGAAAAATCATTATTTTTTAGTATTATATTGTTGTTAGAAAAAATATACGTAACACAAATATTTAGGCTTGTTTTTACATTCAAATGCCATTTTTCATGGAAAAATAATCAGAATTCGAGAGACCGGATAATTTCAGATTAACTAGTTTGAAAATTATGAAATTTGAGTTTAATATTACTGTTTATAATTTAGGGTAGAAGGCTTTTAAAAATTGAAACGTGTAAAAACTAAAGTCTAATTCCTTCTTCTTTTCTTTATTTTTATTTTTTTTATTTCAAACCAATGACCTACATAAAAAAATAAATAAAAAATAGTTATTTTCTATCTTTCTCTTTCGTCATTTCCTTCACACTCTTTTACTTTCTTTTATGATATATATATAAATATATATATATATATATATATTTATATTTATATATCTAAGATTTAAAGTTAAAGTTAGTGATAACTTCATTTATTTAGATTATTTTTAAAGTGATTTGTGAAACTACTTTACATTTTTTTAAACTTTATGCCATCACTTCAACCATAGATTTCCTAAATACAAATAAATTCTCTAAATCTCACACATATGGCCTGGTTTGGTTGTAAAATAGGGTCTGTATTTTCCTCTATATAAGCTAGCTAGTGTTGTCAAGTATATTATATAATTTAAAGACAATAAATTGAAAGTAGTTTACGATGGCGTCTGTTTTCCAATATCTCTTGGTGATCCTGCTGGTGGTAATTACTCTCTCCATCAACACCGCTACTGGCAGTCCCCTCCCCCCTATTCCCGAATCATATAAGACTTCAAACGCGAAACCACCTCGGACTTCACACCATGCCGTGCCACCAGTTCCGCATTTTCCATTACCGCCACAAGAAGGTGAACCGCCAGTTGGAGGGAAACCATCACCTCATAAAAGTAAGCCGAAACCACCTCCAAGTGGAACTCCACATGGGAAATCGCCACCTCCACCCCTTCACTAGAAGTCAAGTTAGGCTTTTGTGCTAACTTGAAATAAGTTTGAGAACAAAAAGTCTAAAAAACGTAAATGTTACCTATGAATAATTTTAATATATATATATATATATATATATATATATATATATATGCTTACTTTTTTTTTTTTGTATGAATTGATATGCGCTTAAAGTCTCATTTCATATTCACGACTTCGAACCCAACTTAAATAACCCATAGCTATAGTTAAATAACACCTTGATATCCTAATTATTTTAAATATGTATTCTCGCTTAAAGCAAAACTGAGATGCATCACATTTTACGAGTCGATTCGAGTTGGTCAAAGTATCCATCAATATGGGAAACACCATAAGTAATAATACATAATTAAAAATTAATTGGGAACTAAAATTTTCAATTCAACAATTGAGAGTTTTACATTGAACACTTAGTTCTTTATAGTTGATTAAATTGGATGAAACCAAGATCTATATTTTTTTTAAATATTTTAAAGAGGTTATTTCTCTTATAAATTTTGATATTGTTATGGAAAAAATAACCACCAGATGATAATATTTATGTAAAAGTATATAATGATTTGTAAGCTAATATTTTAATTCACTGTCCATATATTGAAGATGTTAAAAAAAGAGTATAGAGTGCTAAATGATTCAATTCACTTTTGTATAAAGAAGTGTGATTTTCAAAACGTCAAAATTACAAAATTAGTTTATCTCAAAATCATCATTTAACATTTATTACAATAACTCTTTCCATTATAAAATTAATCAAATAAATCGATATTTTATATTATAATTTTACAAAATATCTTTTCATTTTAATAATAATAATAATAATTAAGACCACATGTTTTAAAATCATTAATAAATATTTAATTAAATTAATGAATATTATATGATAAAAAAATCACACAATTAGAAGATAATAATAAAATTAAAATAAAATTATAGTAAAATACACATAAAATAATATTCATATGCATACAAGTTAAGAATATCAAATTTTAAAATACACAAATATGTATTTTACCTTTTAACATTTTTCTCGTCTAATTCTCTAATTACCTTTAAAATTATTCAATAAATTTGCAAAAAAAATATTAAAATATGCATAAAATGATAAATTAAATAGGATAGAATGTACTTGTACGTCTTCTTTGTCTAACTTTAGACATGATAGATAAACTTTAAATTTCAAAAGAAAGATAAGTACAAGAGTTCTTTACCTACCCTACTAAATATGTAAATTTCATTAATGACATTGTTTACACTTATTCTCTTAATTTGAACCACCATTCATCAAATTCCATCATATCTTTATATACAAGAACGTATTATTAACACCATTCTCAATTTCTCCACCTACCAAAATTCGCACCTAAAATTAAGTAAAAATTATTTTGAACTAAACTTCACAATTCAACTTTAGTGTGTCTATTGAACACCATAGTACTTTATAGTTGATTAAATTTGATGAAATTTTTAAGTCAATATCTATATTTTTAAAAATATTTTAAAGAGGTTGATTATTTTATAAATTTTAATATTGATATGGAAATTCATGATAATATTTGTATAAAAAATATATATTGATTATTAAAAAATGATTATCTGTATTGATGAAACTAAATAAAAAAAAGTACATAAATAAAGATTTTATAAACATAACATTACAAAATTAGTTTTAACTCAAAATAAAAAATTGGATACATACATCCTTTATTTAACATTTCTTACACTAACTATCAGGATAAATTAAATAAATTATAAAATATCGATATTTTATATTATAATTTTGGATGATCTTTTATTATAATTTTGGATGATATCTTTTCAAATTGAAATTTGATTAAAATTGAAATTTGTAATCATGATCACATATTTCAGACAAATCATTTAATAAATATTCAATTAAATGGATAAATATTATATATTAAAAAATTATAATAAAATAAAAAATCACATATTTCATATACTCATATTCAAATCCAATTTGAATTACCCATCCTGACCTCCTAAAAATACCCATTAGCATCCTTAGCATGAACTTTTATAAAGTAAAAAAAGTACTATTTCATCGTATATTTGAACTCCCATAACAATATTATTAATCAATTATAAGACGACTCTATTATATTCCAAGACTATATTAATATGATTCTGAAATCGATTTCATGGTGGATAATATAAATGTGATTAAAATAGTTGTGTAATATTTTCGAAAATATTGAAAATGTAAGGGAAATAATCTTATAGTACAATTTTCTCGTAAACCAGAAATGATTTATTCTTCAACATACTTACATAGAAGGATTTTCCTTTTGCTTTATTCTTCATCAACTCTTTGATTTCTTCCCACATTCCTGGAAAGTTGATGATGTTCATGTTTGCAGCATACATCCTCTAGATTTGTATTACCAAAGAGCATTGCCCAAATAAATGGTTTATGCTTTTCTCAACTCCCGAACATAGGACATAGTTGATATCAGGAATTTTTATGTATTTTCGAATTCTGTCTTTTGTTGTCAACATTTTCCTGTATACCAGCTAGAGAATAAATTGGTGACGAGGAATAATCTTTGATGACCATACCATATTATGTCAATCTACCTCTTGTCCTCTTGTATTAACTATTTCCCATGCCTTTCCTGTAATAAACTTCTCATTGCTTTCTGTTTTCCAGCATATTTCATCATTACTTTCATTGAGTTGTTTCTGCCTCATTAGGTTTAGGATTCTATCACCTTCTAGAATACGCCTCAAAAGTGAATCATATTTACCTTTTAGACGTCTTTAAATGAGTACTTGATGTATTCTCTTCTAATTTGTTTCCTTGCATTTCTTCTTTGAATATAATGGGAATATTATCCAGCCAAGGATCATGCCAGAATAGTACCCCTCTTCCATTTCCAATTGTGGTTTTCACTATTTGAAAGAAATATTTTTTTGTTTTTAGGATTTACTTCAATGACCATGCCATTCTTTCATTGATGCTCCGTGTCCAGATACTCTGCTCTTCTTTCATAAATCTTGTATGCACCCATTTGACCCATAGGAAGTCCGCTTTTTGCTCCAACTCACATAAGCTTTTGATGGCGAGGGCTTTGTTCCATTCAACACAACTTTTTTATACCTAGTCCGCCTTCTTCTATGGGAGTGCAAACATCCTCCCATTTGACTTTTTTTCCTCCTCTGCCTTGTGTTCCCCAGATGTAGTCTCTCATGATTCTATCGAGTTCAACCCTTACTTTCTTTGGGATGACTATCTGTTGTGCCCAATAGCCAATAATTCCAAAGATGAATCTTTTAACGAGCTCGATTCTACCTGCATAAGACAGTTTTTTCGTAGCCCAACCCAAGACAGAATTTCTAACCTTTTCTACCAATTGTCTGAAGTGATTGTATCGGAGTTATTTTGATGACAGGGGTACTCCAAGGTATTTCACTGGTAGTTCACCTTCCTTGATTCCCATAATATTGAATATGTTTTCTTTCCTTTCTTCATTAACTCCTCCATAGAAAACCTGACTTTTGTCCTCATTGATGTATAGACCTGTAATACTCGAAAATAATTGTTAGAGCTTCTTTGATTATACTAACAGATTCAACATCTGCATAAGCCACAAAAAATAGATCATTTGCAAAACATATATGGGTTATTGCTTCTTCTTTGCAGTATGGGTGAAATTTGAAATGATGACTTCTTAGAATAATTTTTAAAATGCAGTCAAGAATTTCCATTATTAAGAAGAATAAATAAGGAGATATAAGGTCTCCTTGCCTTACTCCCTTTTCACCCTTGAAAAAGCCTCCATGAATATTAATCACGCTCACAACAAAGTGAGGAGTGGAAACACATTGCATAATCCAATCAATGAAAATAATTGGAAAACTTATAGCAAGGAGGAATTCGTGGATTGATCCCCATCTGATCGAGTCAAAAGCTTTTTTAATATCAATTTTGAAAGCCACACGTGGCGATATATTTTTGTCATATTCATTCAATAAGCTCTGCATGAGTAGGATGTTATGGGAAATAAAGCTTTTAAGAATAAATGTTGATTGCCCTAATCCTACAAGCTTATCAATGTTTTCAAACGTTGCGAAATAATTTTTGAAATAATTTTATAAATAACATTGCAGCATTAAATAGGACGAAAGTCCTGAATTTTTTCCGGAATTGAATTCTTAGGAACCAAATTCAACACTGTGACATTCCATTGCTTCAACATTTTCCTATTTTGGAAGAATTCCAAAACCCCTTCGCTTACATCTTTACCCACTATTTCTCGGTTTTCTTTGAAGAAGTTCGCGTTGAAACCATCTAGCCCTGGGCTTTTATCCCCTTTCATCGAAAACACAGCTTTTCTGACTTCTTCCATACTGACTCTTGTAATCAATTGATTACCACTTTCTTCACTGATTTTCTTTTGCACAATATGTTGAAGCAATCTTCGGCTTTCCTCTATTATTGTGCTCGTTTCTGTTCCAATCAGCTCTTTGGAGAAACTTATTGCTTCCTCATGAACTGCCTTTTGTCCCTATAAAACATCTCCATTTGAGTTTGTGAGTCTTATGACCTGATTTCTGAAATTCCTTGATGAACATTGTTTTTATAGAAGAAAGAAGTATTCTTGTTTCCTAATGAAAGCCAATTTTCTCTAGATTTTTGTTTAGTAAAACTTTCCTCTTTAGAATAGAAGTCTCTAAATCGCGTAAAAGCCTCTTTTTCCTCTTCCCTGTTATAAGGTAGATTTGGGGCTCTTAGTGCCTTTCTTTGTATTTCCTCCAGTTTTGTTCTGGCTTCCTCTACTCCTTTAGAAATCCCAATATATTTTTTCGGTCTAGCTTATTCAGCTTCCCTTTTAGTAATCTTAGTTTCTCACAAACTCTGAACATCTTTGTTCCATTAATTCTGATGTTCCAAGTTTCATTAAGGATTTCATTAAATTTTCATCTTTCATCTAGAAGTTGAAGAACTTAAAGGGTCTTTTCTATTTTTTTTCCTTCTCCCAAAAGAATTTCAAAGGGCAGTGATTAGAGATACATGGTTGCAAAACCTGGATTTGGCTTCTTGGATAAAACTCCACCCATTTTTCATTCACTAGGCCTCTATCAATTCTGCTATTTCTCATGCTGTCCGCCACTCTTGTAGTTGACCATGAAATTAGATTACCTAAGGAAGACGGTTCAATGCAGCTTATGTCTTGAATGCATTCATTGAAATCCTGCATGTCTTGTGTTATGTCTGTCTCAGGCTCTCTTTTATTTCTGAATCTTGTAACGTTAAAATCTCCCATAATAACCCACGATTCATTGTCCGTAATGCTTCTTCTCAAATCATTCCAAAGTGTCTTCCTCTCGTCTCAAAGTTGTTTGCATAGAGTACCACAAAGAATATTTTTACATTGTCACCAGATTAATAACCTCTGTCAAAATAACTTGCTTGCTTTTAAAAATTTTCTTGATTTTAACCCTTCTTTTATCCCATCCTATCCAGATTCTACTTTTAACCCCATCAGAGTTATGAATAAATTCTCAATCTTCTTTGAAGCAACCATGAGCAACATTCTCTATTTGACTTTGTCTGACTTTTGTTTCAATAATTCCAAATGCTGTGATTTCATTCATTTCTGCTATTCTTCTAACCTCTCTTCTTTTTGTAAGGTCATTTAACCCTGCAATATTTCATGTCATTAAGTTCATTAATGAAAAGAAGATGTTCCAACTTTACTTCCCTTCGTTTACTTTTTCTTCATTTCTGTTTTTCCGATATAGCAGGGCTATAAGGGATTGTATTTTCCTTAATTTTCTTACCTTGCTGTTTTGGGATTTTTGTGTTTCTTTGGTCAACTTTCTTCCATGACTTTACGTAGTTTTCCTAAACTTCTTGGGGTAGTTTGAATTCAAACGAGGAACCGATAATTTCAACTTTTGGCTTAAATGTTCTAAGGAAAACATTTCCCCTTTCTTGAACTGGATTGTTAGGTTTTATTTCTCCTTTGTTTTTCTTCCCTGCATTCTGTTTCTGTTATTCATTCTGCTCGTTACTTTGGTTTTGCCCTATTTTCTGATCATTCCCTTGAGTTTTGCTTTGTTCTTCAGCTTTCTTCCAGACCTGGTCTACATTCCAATTAGAATTGTTCTTGATGAAGCAGACTCTAGTTTTGGGGCATTTAAAGAGCTTTATCAAAGTTTCAACAGACCAGCTCACAATAGTATCGTACTCCTCTTTTTTTAGGAAATTCCATTCTTGTAGGTAATGTAGGTTGAGCTGCTCTGTGTACTGTTGGCTTTTCTCTTTGCTTAAAACGATTTGGCCTTTCTTTCCTAGTATCAATAAATTCGTTATATGATTTCTAAGCCCTTTCAGATTGACCATCTCATTAAAACCAACCCTCCATTTCCTCGGGTCTGTTTCTTTACCCAATGCTTTCGCTGCCATTCTTTACGTTTTTCCTGTTTCACCCAGATTTTCTACATTAATTCTTTCTCTTTCCAATTCTTTCTGGATTAATTTCTCTACTTCTTCGTCTGAGTCAGGTATCTCAATAGTCTCAAGTTGAATTTATTCCCATTGAATCCGGATCAATAACCTGTGCATTTTTATTTCCTAGACTATTTTCTAGAACTACTCTATCTTTTCCTAGAGCATGTCCTAGACTATCACAATCTAGGCTATCAGCATGTATTCCACTAACAGTTCTATTATCATTTGCATTCATCTCATGAGTGTTATTGAGATTAGTAGAAAACATACTTGGCGTGTTAACTGCAAAATCCTTATTATTACTCTTTCTCACGTCAGTTAGATTTCCACCATTTCCTCCTAGTTTTGGAGACCCATGATTTTCAAAGAGGATATTTGTGTGATTCTCTCCTGAGCCTATGTGGAGGTTAGTTGCATTCTAATTTTCTGTCTTAGGATCAGGGGAGCATGTGTTGGATTCACCCATTGCCCGATTAAGAGAGTTGATCGGGCTTGTACCAACTGTTGACAAAGATGGAATTGCCCGTACTGGTGAAGCTACGATGTTTGCAAAGTCATATTTAAAGTGGCCGACACAGATGGATTTGTGTTAGTGAAGCTTTTAACAACTTTACAGTACACATAGGTTTGAAATTGATTTCTTGATGTACTCTAGTCTTGACCGAGAGATCGATGAGTAGATTTAGTAGATTTCTGCGAAAAAATGACCCTTCCGATCGAGAGATGAAATCACGACGCACATGTAACACGGATCGCACAAATCGCACAGTTGGCACAGTTCGCACGACAACGAACGGTGTGTGATTTCTTTACGACTACGACCGAGGGTTTCTTCAACGACGATTACGACCGTGAATATATTATCAGCATATCGTGGCACACACGTCACGCTGATCGCACAGTTCGCACTTCACCTAGGAAAAATGTGACAACGGATTAAGTATGTAGCCCGCAAACACACTTAACCATTTAATCAAGTGCAGAACTTGCAGCCTGATGGACTCGAACCCAGGACCTTAGGGTTAATATCCACCTCTTGTTATCGCTAGGCTAGAAGAGGGGATTTTAAAATGGGACAAATGACTAAGTATGTAGCCCGCAAACACACTTAATCATTTAACCAGGCGCAGAACTTGTCGGCTCGAACCCAGAAACTTAGGGTTAGTATCCACATCTAATTGTCATTAGGCTAGAAGAGGGGAATGAATACGTTTATGTAATACAAAAAATTAAATTCAAGGGGGAAATTGAGTTTGATTGAATTAGTTTTTGTTAAGAAAGATCAATTAATAACCAATTTTTTTATATTTAGGGGGTGGAATTATGTTGGTGATAGAGAAATGGCCAAATGTGGTTCAAGCCACTTAAGGTATTAATCTTAATAAGTATTGTCCATATAAATGATATCCTAATAAGTAATAATTTTTATCGTTCATGTTTTTAATTAATTATATGTATAAATAATATAATAAGTATAATATAATATAACAATATATTATATATACATTACCCCACCTAAATTCTTCACAAATTTCAGTCAAAAACATTTGTTTAATTTCTATTAAATATATTTTAGTGTTTCTTTTAGAAAACATTTGCATGATAAAATTTTAATTAAAACTGAATTATGTTTACACAAACTAGGTGACAATGTACTAATCTTATTTTAGTATTGTAGAGACTTCAACTTTTTATACCCAAAATTAAGATACGGTTGATTATACTTGAATAGGACATGAAAATACAAATCAGAAACACTTTTAAACATTGCTCAGAATGACCATTGATATTGGTCTAGACGCCGATTTCTAAAATTACTCTAGTTTTAGATGGTCTCATACCTTCAAACCAGTTTAAAAAACCATAAATTTTGAGTATAATATTGTTGTGGGAGAAAATGTACCTAACACCAATTTTATGCTTGTTTTTGTATCCAAACGCCATTTTTGCATAAAACAAAATCGGAATTTGGGAGAATTGATACATATAAATTAACTGGTCCGAAAAATTATGAATTTTGAGTGTAGTAATACTGTTTTTAATTTTGCTTAGAATGTTTTAAAAAGGTAAAAATTTTGAATTTTGATTAATTATACATGTTTTTAAATTACACTAAATTCATGTCCCATAGTTTTAAATTTTAGCTCTTCCTGCTAATAGTTGTTTTGTTCTTTAATTGGTTTGGGAGTTCTAGCAAAATTGGCTCATTGATTTGTCAAAATAAGATGTCGGTCTTTTGTGAACTCCGGCCTATGATAACTTTAGAGAAGGTTAGTATTAACATGAATGTGAGATGAATCTCAATGGTGGTCAATGGAAATGAGATCCATGTATTTTGGTTTCAACTATAAGAAAAAAAAAAAGGCTCATTGTGGTAAAAATATTTTTATCTATATGGAGTTAAAAATTCCGATCATAGTGATTGGCAGGGCAGCAAAACAAAAGTCTAAGAATGAAATAAAAAAAAAACATGCATACAAATTAATTGAACCTATAACTATATCTACTATACAACTAATACATTTTTTTTTCTTTTTAAAGATTTTGAGATATTGTTAACTATTTTGTAAATAATAATTTATTGACTTAATTGCTATTTGAGGGAGAACTTTGTTCTTTTTTAAAATTTTAAATTGTGTCAATTTTACTCATTTGAGATATTTTTAACATAACATTTGTTTTCTTATTTTAATGCATTATTTTTTTTTCTAATTATTTTTCACATTTATAAATGAAATGTTATTTACAAATGAATTTTTTTTGCGTGTTTTTTAAATTGAATATTTTTTATACATTATAATTTGTTAAAAAAGGTTTCGGTGACTAAAAAATGTGTAATTTATGAAAGATTTGAAAAAATTTGAAGTAGGATAAATTTAGTATTTATTTTTTCCCATTTAATAGAAGTCAATTTAGGAATTTCTGTTAACTTGAAATAACAACACGAAAGAAGAAAGAATATTAAAAAAAGAATAGGTACACTAAAAACCCTAACTATTCTTTTCTTATAATTATTATAAAAAAATATTGGTGTGATAATAATTTTATCAAAAATATATCCACTTCAAAATCATCCCAAATCATTTAAATAATTCGAATCCAAACAAAGCCCAAATTTCACATACCTGCTGGTTATTGATACTATTAGTGATAACTTCATAGTTAGTGTCATACAAAATTAATTCCTACAAAAAAAAATCAGATATAAGTAACATTAAATAGTGATGTAAAAAAAAAGTCCATGCGTTGTTACTTACACAAATGAGCATGCATTATTGTATATTATATATTGATAAAATAAATTATAAATATAAATTTATATGAATTAAAATTTTAAATCTTATTATTTGTTTTAATTAAAATTATTATTTAAAATATTTGATTTGAAGTTATTATTGATTTTACTATATACAAATAAAATTATTAATTTTATTTTCAAATAAAATTATAATTTCAAAATATTTTATTTATTTTATAATAAAATAATTAAGTTAAAATATTGACTTCAAATCTAATTTGAATTACCCATCCCACCTCCTTAGAATACTCATTATCATCCTTACCATTAACTTTTATAAACTTAAAAAAAAAAACTATTTCATTATATATTTGACTTCGTAAAAATGGTATTAATCAATTATAAGACGACTTATATTCAAAGACTATATTAATACGATTCTTAACTCGATTTCACGGTGGATTATAGAAACGTGATGAGAATAATTGTGTAATATTTTCGAAAATAATGAAAATTCAAGGCTAGTAATTTTATAGTACAATTTTCTCATATAACCATGAATAATTTCGGACTAAATTCTTTCTAAATCATTGTCATTATGAATTGTGATAGAAAAATTAAGTAGATTAATTTTGGAACCGGCCAGACAAACTAAACAATTGTTAATTTCCATGTGCAGATACAAATCAAAACGTATGAACCGGTTGGGGCATCAAAAACCGGTTGCTACTATACTTCAAAGAAACCAGCTTCAAGTGATCAAGTTAAAGATCAGAGGAACCGGTTTTATTCTCTCAAGCGACCGGTTAACGAAGACAAAATATTACATTCCAACCAGATCATACTGCACAAGACACATAAACCGGAAGGTTCAGAACAAAAGCTGAAAGATTCAAATTACAAGAGTGACGTACCATGACGGAAGAAACGTGTCTTGAAAGAATAAAAGAAGATCGGATCCGATCAGAAGCATGCGAGGAAAGCAATGATGCCTTATTGATCCGATGCTGACAACCAGAAGTGGATGTTCAACACGTGTCTCAATCTGAAAACCGGCTATGTCATCTTATGCTCAGAGCTGCTGCATGAATACCAGGTGTTGAGGAAGTTGAAGCGTGCAAGCAATCTTTCTGCATCAGGCGTGCTAATGATCGACCAATCCGCAGGAGAGAGAAGAAAGTAACCGTTGGCTACTTTCAGCTATAAAAGGAAATCGAAACGTCTTCATTTAATGTAGTTGTAGTTGTGAGCATCATCAGTTATGAAAATCATAAAGCATTAAATTCTAGAGAGTTAAAGTTCTATACTGTAAAACCGGTGTGTCTAAAACCGGAAGTTCTTTGTGTGTTGTTGTGTTGAAGTGTTGTATTACATCAAAGAGTGAGTTTGGTGTAACCGGCGAGTAGCGAAGTTGGGCTCGACCGGAAGTGTTGTTGTAACTCTAAAGAGTTAGTGGAGATCCTTCTCATAACCTGAGAAGAAGGGGTGACGTAGGAGGGTTTGCTCCGAACATCCATAAACAAATTCTTGTCTCGTGTTCTTTCGCTGCTTTCATTTCTCGTATACTTCACCTAAACCTCAAACCAATCATACATCTAAAACCGGTCACTCACATCCATAAAACCTACTCCTTCTAAAACATCATCTAAAAGTCGCAAAAGTTGCTTCAACCTGAAACAGACATTTCCGCCCTTGAACCCGGTTCAAGAGTCTGTGACAGTTTGTGCAGTGCTAAGAACGGTTTTAGTCTTTAACCGGACTATTACCAAAGTGTGTGTGTTGTAAGCGGCCACCCTTACTGAAACAGGAAACACCCCGGTCCTCCAAGGGCGTCCCCGATCCTAACAAGTGGTATCAGAGCGAGGTTCTTAGCACTCAAGCAACCGAAGAAGATGGGAAGCATGACCCACAGCGACAAGCCGCCAATGCTAAACAGCGAAGCATTTAGCAGTTGGAAGAAACAGATGTATCTACATCTGATTACGTTAGATGATGAGATGAGCCGAGTCCTGAAAGAGGGACCGATCAAGATCAACAAGGAGGAAAACCAATGGACGAGTGAAGATCGGAGAAGAAGTAACCTGGACAACCATTGCATGAAGCACATTTATAAGGCTATAGATAATAACACTTTGAACAAGATATCAGAGTGTGAAAATGCAAAGGAAGCCTGGGAAACGATTATTCAGATCCACGAGGGAAATGAAAGAACCAAGGAGAACAAAATCTTGGTGGCTACGCAGAAATATGAAAATATAAGGATGAAGCCGGGGGAAAACATGAAGGAATTCAGCAACCGGTTCACCAACGTAGTAAACGAGCTTCAAACACTCGGAAAGAAGTATGACAACCGAGAAGTGATCATTAAAGCTCTAAGATCATTGCCAAGCACGTGGGATATCAAGACCATGGTGATGAGGGAGTCAAGCACCCTTGGGCAGATGAAGTTGCATGATGTGTTCGAGGATCTGAAAGCCTACGAATTCGAGATCAAGTCTCGGATCGAAGATGAAGCATCCACATCAATCGCAACTCGAGCTTTGGTTACATCGGTGGAACCTGCGGCTCAAGTATCAACCGCACCGGCTCCAGTCAAAAACAATGATCAAATTACCGACGATGTGATGGCGATGCTAGCTCAGAAATTCGGAAAATTCATGAAGAAGAGCCAGCCATCATCTAATAATGATTTTAATTATAACTATGTAGATAAATCAAACAAGAGATGTTATAACTGTGATGGTTTTGGACATTTCAGGTCAGAGTGTAGAAAACCAAGAAGAGACATTAGAAAACCGGAAGGAAGTTATCAAGGAAATTATCAAGGGAATAATTATCAAGGCAACCGGTATCAGGGAAACAATTATCAAGGGAACAACTATCGGGGAAACAACAACAACCAACGAAACGACTACCGAAGAAATGATGATCAACATGCTGATGAAGGAAAGGAAATTCAAAAAGCTCTCATTGCATCCGACGGTGGAAGCGAGTGGGCATACTCCGACAATGAAGATAGTGAAGAGAAAGTAACATGCTTCATGGCAAACGACGAAGAGGTATTCGATTTCTCTTCTGATGAATTTACTAAAGAAGATCTGGTTTCGGCTCTCAACCAAATGGTTGCTGAGTTCAGAAACATATCTGCGTACATACCAACTCCTGTAGAACCTAAAACCGAACAAACAGATTATGTATATAATAAAACATGTGAAATCGAAACGTATGAACCGGATGAACTATTCTCCGATAATGAGAAGACAGTTCAACCGGTAACCGAAACCGATGAACGAGCAATGTACGTCACGGCTGCGTGGGAGAGATCACGTCAAGCTGTGAAACAAATGTGTAACTATAAAAGACATCTGAAGTGTAGATATGGTATCGGTTATGAACCAAATAAACAAAATGAAACAAAACAACCTAACGGGATGAAACTCACGAAAAATAATCTTCCATTTATAAAATTTGTTAAAAGTTCACAAACCGAAAATGACCTAAAACCGGAAGAAACGCTTAAGTATATGAGTCCTAACGAATCTGAAAATTGGCTTCATCCTGAGAGAAGGAGAGTCAACCGGAAACCAAGTAAAACAAATAAAACTCGACATCAAAGAAGCCCATCACCACATAAGGCATTCTTGAGCAACGGCCAAGAAGTTAAGCCAAATATTATCAAAACAATAACCGGGAAAGTGATCCGACTCATTCAAGTCTGGATCCCAAAGGGACTAATCAACCATGAACCCAACTGAATGTGGGTACCAAAAAGGTGTAAATAATTGTTTGTTGCAGGTTAGGAGGAGCAACCGGTTAAAGAATTCTGAATGGTACTTGGACAGTGGATGTTCAAGGCATATGACCGGAAACAAGGAGCTATTGACCGACGTCAAGTACGAAACCGGAGCAGTCATCACATTCGGGGATAACTCAAAAGGTAAAACCGTGGGCAAGGGTAATATTGTCCATGGTGACTTATCCATAAGTAATGTACTATTGGTAGAAAAACTAAGCTTTAATCTGTTAAGCATAAGCCAAATGTGTGATGTGGGCTACAAAGTTGAATTTCATAAAAACTCATGCTTAGTCAAAAACCAAGATAATGACACTTTGCTAACCGGTAACCGGATAGGAAACATTTACAAAGTAAATTGGAAAACTGATTTCGAAAAACCTATGTGTATGATAGCCGGAAATGATCCAAACTGGCTTTGGCATAAACGGTTAAATCACTTGAATTTCAAAACGATTAACTTTATTTGTTCCAAGGAACTAGTTCACGGTTTTCCAAATGTTAAGTTTTCAAAAGATAAAGTATGTGCTGCATGTCAAATGGGGAAACAAGTAAAATCATCTTTCAAAAGTAAAGGAAATTATCAATCTGAAAGATGTTTAGAACTCTTGCACATGGATTTGTTTGGTCCGGTTAAAGTAACTAGTTTAGGAGGCATGCATTATACTATGGTAGTTGTTGATGATTACTCCAAATTTACTTGGGTTACCTTTCTAGCTTCTAAGAATCAAGCAAGTCCAAACTTGATTAAATTGATTTTGAGAATACAAAATGAAAAATCTATTTGAGTGAACAAGATTAGAAGTGATAGAGGAACTGAGTTTATAAACAGTAATTTAACAACTTTTCTTGATGATTCTGGTATTAGGCACGAGTTGTCTAGTGCCAGAACTCCTCAACAGAACGGCCTGGCTGAGAGAAGAAACCGAACTCTCAAGGAAGCCGCAAGGTCAATGATAGCCGATTCGGGTATCGCTCAAAAGTTATAGGCTGAAGCTATCAATACCGCTTGCTATACACAAAATCGATCTTTAGTAACTAAACGGTTTTCGAAAACTCCTTTTGAAATTTACTTTGATCAAATTCCAAGTGTACGGTATTTTCGAATTTTTGGTAGTAAATGCTTTGTTCATAATAACGGCAAGAATTACTTGACCGCTTTTGATGCTAAATCCGATGAGGGAATAATGTTGGGATATTCAGCTATGAGTAAAGCCTACAGAGTATACAATACTAGGACTTTAACAGTTGAAGAAACCGCACACGTTGTTTTCGATGAATCGGTTGAGCGAAACACTGCATTACCCTCGACCTTCACAACAGAATGGAAAACTTCAATATCTATTCTGATGATGAAGACGATGTTCCGGTTTTTAGACGCTTTGTCAAGGACCAAGCGGTTGATGCTGAAATTCAGCCTGATCAAGCTGCCTTACCGCAGAAAGTTGACGCTTCAGTTTCTACTGAAGAAATCGGTCGGTCTGACTTTGTTCAACCTACCGATCAGTCTAACCTTGATCAGCCAGCCGAAAGCTTGGTAGACACGTCTCGGATTAACCTCAGAAGGAACAAAAGTCATCCTCTTGAACTAGTAATAGGTAACATATCCTCACTCGTCCGAACTAGGCAACAAAATTTGGATCACTATGGAAACTCTGCTTTCATATCACAAATTGAGCCGAAAAATGTGGATGAAGCGGTGTTAGATCCAGATTGAATCTTGGCAATGCAAGAGGAATTAAACGAGTTTGAGAGAAATAAAGTCTGGTACCTAGTCCCTAGACCGAAAAACAAACCGGTTATAGGAACACGATGGGTATTCAGAAATAAACTCAATGAAGACGGTTTAGTTACGAGGAACAAAGCCCGGCTAGTGGCTCAAGGCTATAAACAGGAAGAAGGCATTGATTTTGAAGAATCATTTGCCCCTGTAGCTAGACTTGAGGCAATTAGAATATTTTTAGCATACGCAGCTTTCAAAAATTTCAAAGTTTATCAAATGGATGTTAAAAGCGCTTTTCAAAACGGTAAGGTAAATAAAGAGGTGTATGTTAATCAACCTCCAGGTTTTAAAAATCCAGAACATGAAAATCACGTTTACCGGCTGAATAAAGCTCTTTATGGTTTGAAACAAGCTCCAAGAGCTTGGTACGATACTTTGACACAATTTCTATTTAATCACAAATTTACAATAGGTTCGGTAGACAAAACACTTTTCAAATTTGAAAGAAAAGAACAAATTCTACTTGTTCAAATTTATGTTGATGACATCATATTCGGGTCAACCGATCCAAAATTATGTGAAAAGTTCTCTAAAATGATGACTGATAAATTTCAAATGAGTATGATGGGGGAAATGAGCTTCTTTCTAGGACTTCAGGTTAAGCAGATGGAAGGCGGAATCTTCATAAGCCAACCGAAGTATACAACCGAACTGTTGAAGAAATTTGGGATGGATACATGCGCAGAAGCGGCTACGCCAATGAGTCCTTCCGTAAAGCTGGATAAAGATGAAGATGGTCAAGCCGTTGACATCACAGCATATCGAGGAATGATCGGATCATTGCTATACTTAACAGCCAGTCGACCTGATATCTTGTTTGCGGTTGGGGTGTGCGGAAGGTTCCAAGCAAATCCAAAGCAATCTCATTATACGGCGGCCAAAAGAATTCTAAAATATCTGAAGGGAACTCAAGAAGTGGGACTCTGGTACCCAAAGGACTCGAGCTTCAACCTTATAAGCTACTCAGATGCCGATTACGCAGGATGCAAAATCGACAGAAAGAGTACAAGTGGAACCTGTCAGTTTCTGGGTGACCGGTTAGTCACTTGGAGCAGCAAGAAACAAACGTCCGTCGCAACGTCAACCGCAGAGGCGGAGTACTTAGCGGCTGGAAGCTGCTGTGCACAACTCCTCTGGATTCAACAGCAACTAAGGGATTTCGGAATAGAAGCCAAGGAGTCTCCAATCTTTTGTGACAACACCACCGCCATAGCAATTACATACAATCCGGTGTTGCACTCAAGAACAAAGCATATCGATATTCGACATCATTTCATCCGGGAGCATGTTCAGGAGAAACACATCCGGCTGGAGTATGTCTCGACCGAACAGCAAGTAGCGGATATCTTTACTAAGCCGCTACAGGAAGCTAAGTTTTCTCACTTTCGAAATATCTTGGGACTTACTAATCTTAATCAATTAATGTAATGCATGCTTGTATATAAAACCGGGATATGTGTTCAGGGAGAAGCTATCGCTTCTCAAACCATATTCAAATAGGCCATTAATAAATCAAATATGCTAACCGGGAGGGAGTCTCCGGTTATACCCGATCACTTCATAATTTCAAATCAAATGTATGTTTACTATATGGCTGAAATAACCGGGCTGAAGTGGATAAATCCAAAGTTGAACAATTGTTGACATTAATCAACTTTTCTTCACAAACGGAAATATCCTACTAAAACCGGTCATGGAAAACCGCTTAGTACACATGCACTCTGGTCTGATGAAATGAACTTTTCCGGTTAACCCGAGATGACTGACTAAGTTTTCATGCATACTTTGAAAAATGAAGCCTGTAATTAATAAAGACAAGTCTACCACAATCGAGATGACGACATGTGTCCATCATCAAGAAAGGGAGACTCACATCTTGTCAATAGATATTTTTCATCATTGCTATCTTAGTAATTATTAGATTTACCTTGGAAATAACCATTAGTTACTTCAACAAGTTAAAGTCTATTAATTAGCTGATGACATCATCAGGCATGCTTAATCTCATTAAAGTCTAGCCGAATCCCCGGGCTATATAAACTACCCTCAATCACTCACAAAATCTCACAAGTTCACTATTCACAAATATCATTTTTGAGATAAAATCCTCTCTCTCAAAAACATGAATACCAACTCTCTAGCAAAGAAAATTCTATTGGCAGATTTTAACTCAATCTACCAATATGAGGATCACGAAGTTAGAGAAATGTTCTTAGCCATAGAAAGAAGTGGGCTAAGAAGCTTTCTTGAGAACAGGTTCATTCTCGACTACCTTGTAGTCAAAGAACTCTTCCAGACTGCGAAAGAGGTGCATCGAGATATACTCGTTGCACAGGTCTACGGTCAGAAATTCCTATTCAGCGAGACGGATTTCGCTGTATATTGCGGTTTACCCAATGAAGGGGTAACCGATCTAACATACTCCCCGGTGACAATGGAAGAGATGTGTCGCCAGTTCTCAGGATCTGACATCCCGGTTAAACCCTGGGGTGCTAAGAGTCAACTTTCTCACAAGTACCAGATTCTCTGCGAGATTCTGGGAAATCTGTCTTGTGCAGAGAGAAGAGTTACTACTACACCCAAAGGGTATTCGAGATGATGATCGCCGTAACGGTTGGGACACCGGTTAACTGGTCCTGGATCATCTTCAGTAACTTGAAGAAGATGCTTCTCTCCAACAAAACCGGCTACGCTCCTCAGCTGAGCGGTTTCTGTGCAAGTCTGGACATCCACTCCGGACCCTTCGTCACTCTTCATCCAAGGCATGTACTCACCAAGGAAAGAGTACAAGAGATGATCGACCGGTGGGAAGCTGTCAAAGCCAGAAGAATTCAAGCGGCTGAGGCATCAAACGTTCAAGCGGCTGAGTCATCAAACGTCTAACCTGTCCTTTCCTTATTCTTCATCTCTTTTCTTACAAAACCGGTAATTTTGCTGTACTACCGGTTTTTGTACCTCGATTAATGGATCAGATTTCTTTTCTTTTCAAGTCAAAATCTAACATAATCAATGCGTCATAAAATCATATCTTGGAAACACAAATCCTCATTATCAAAAAGCATGCCTGACTTGATTAGACAAGACATGTCTTTATTCCCTTGGAAAATCACAAAAACATTAATGACTAGTCATAAACGGCTAGATTTTTCAAATATTCTCATTAAATGCCTTCAACCATTCCAATCTATAAAAGGGGACTCAACCTCCATTCTCAAATCACGCCTCCAGCATCTCTTCTCTCTAGAACTTGAAAGCTCAAAAATCCTTCCAAACTCCTCTTAAGATCTCCATCATAATGTCTGCCGAGCTAAGAAACACCTTGATCATTGATTTTGAAGATATCAAGGATAGCGCCTACTATGATTGCATCTTCCAGCACATCATAGAGTCTGGCCTGCAAGGCTTTCTCAAGGGCTCGGACACCATCCTCGTGGAGGAGGTGTGTGAATTCTATAATAACGGTCACATTTTGGATGATGGAAGCATTCGCACCATCATCGACGGTCAGTTCCTCCAGTTTACTGAGGAGGAATTCGCCACCTTCTTTCACCTTCCGACGGAAGGTTTCTCTGATTTTCCGACGCCGTATTTACCGGCTAAGGAAACTTTCTTCAAGATCTTCTCTTCCTCCTACACTCCCATCAAGGATTTTGGGAAGAAAGAAGATATCGCTCCTCACTACCAGCTCTTTCACGATCTGGTCCAAAGGTCTATCATAGGCCGAATGCCCAATCAGAACTACAGCCGGGAGGCATTCGACATTATGATAGACATCATCCGCAACTCCGCCATCAACTGGGCATCCTATCTTTTCAACAAGCTGAAGCAGCTTATGACCGGTAAAAGAGGAAAGATCAGCTACGCTCCTCAAATCACCCGGTTTCTGATGTCCAAGCGTCGCAACCTTGGAACCGGTGTTCCGGTTGGACCATCCAACACCATCTCCATAGACATGATCCACAAGTGGTTAACAAGAATTGAGGAACGGTTTCCTCAAAACACCATAGAGAAGTGGTATGAAAGGAGGATGGTTCACAGAATAATTTTCTTTCTTTCCTTTTCTCTTTCCGGTTTCTGGTCATTTTGTTGTACGACCAGAACCGCCCCTATGTTAACCATTTTCCTTTTATTAATGAAATATTTTGATCATCAAAGGTCTCCGGTTTTCATTCACAGTTTTCCTTCCGGTTGTTCAAACTCATACAAAAACTTAAAGTTAACTTAACAAATTCCAGTTAACAAGATTTCAAGTGAAACCGGACTTTCGAGCAAAAGTGAAAATTTGAAAAATCTTAAACCGCCCACAGTTTTACCCCCCAAAGTTTACCGCCCATCGAATTTTCGCTTTTACCGCCGAAAGTTACGGCAGTAACTTTTGGAGGGAAAGTTGGCGCCAAAAGCATCAAATTGACGGTTCATCTTCCAACCGTTCTAAACCGCCATCTATATAAGTTCAAATCAGTTCATTCAACACATGTGCTTTCTCTCTCTAAGATTTCCAGAACTTCAAAGGTTTTTCTCTCTCCGATCATCATCGTTCTTCATCTTCTATCTTCAAAACTATCATGGATCTAGGCAAAGCTCCATTTCAATGGATGTTACAAGTAGATTTCGCAGATATTGATGAACATGCTGATGACAAGAACAAGGCTGTTCTTCAACTTCTACGGGAATCTGGGTTGGAAAAATTCCTTTCTGGTCCGTTCATAATCCATCCGGCGGCGGTGACGGAATTTTTTGCGACGGCGACGCTGTCGAAGAGGAAGATCTCGGCGACTGTCAACGGGAAGGCCGTTCTCATCACCGAAGAGATTTTTGCGGAAGCTCTTGGTCTACCCAACACAGGCTCGGACCTAAAGATTGACTTAACCGAGGCAGAATCAAATGCTGCCCGGTTGGTGGTATCTTTTTCAGGTCAGGATCTGGTAATCCACTCCAGCCGGAAGATCAAGCTAAAACCAGAATATAGATGGTTAGTGACCGTCATCGCCAAATCAATCCAATGAAGGGGAGGTAATTTCGACAACCTCACAAAACTTAAACTTAGAATGTTGTTGGCTATTGTCCGCGGCGACAAGGTGGACTGGGGGTACGTCATCTATGAAGAATTCTGTCAAATGGTGATAAAGAAAGATGGTCGGGTGCAGGCCTATGCTATGCAAATCGTCAAAATTCTTGAGTTCCTCAAAGTGGAACTAGGTGAAGGCATACCGCTTCCGATCTCCAACATTCTCGACTCAGAGTCAATGATCGAAAAACCGGAGAAGACACTTAAACCTAAATCCTCAAAGACCAAATCATCCAAGGGAGCAAGTTCCTCGGCTCCGGTTGAAGAAGAAACCAGACAGAAGAAACCGTCAAGAAAAGCGGTTGAAGCAGAAGTTCCACTAGAACCGAAGAGGAGGAAGAAGGTAGCCGCAAAGAAAAGCTCAAAGAAACCGGCGGACTCCGAGAAAACGCTTTCCTCGGACAATCCACCGGAAAGAACCGCAGATGTCTTTCAGCCCATCCCAATCAACACCGTCATTCCAGTTCCTGTTCCATCCCATTCTCCAAAGCAAACCGAATCTTCGGGGAGCAAGGAGAACAAGTCAAATTCTAAGGAGGAAGTAGAGGTAAATGTTCACTCTGCAACCTCCAAGTCACCCAGTAAACAAGTTGAAGAGGTATTAGAATATGTAGGATTAAATACCTCGGAAGCAATTCAGAATGTGGTCCAAGAGATCACAAGAGAAACCGAAGAGGACGATGTTTCAAATCGTCGGAAGCCAGATGATCAGGTTGAGATACCTGATCAGACAGAAGCACAACCGGTCGATGAGGCAGCCAACACAACAGAAATTGCACCTCCGGCTCAGGAGGGAAATATTGAAGAACAGGAACCTTCCGGTTCCGCAGGAGGCAAAACAGCTCCAGAAGGTTCCACTCAGATAAACAAAGACAAAGGCATTCTCATTGAAGAAACAACGGAAATCGGAACGGGCACGCTGCAAATCGACCCTCAACTAACCGGAGACGAGATTCCATACACCGTAGAGCAAGAAAATGAGATCTTCGAGGAACTCATTCAAGACATAAACAAAGGTGCAAGTGATGCGCTAACGCCATACATCTTGTGGGTGAAGCTCCGATGCGAAACCAAGTTATCCGACATGGTTCCAGGTTTAAGTGGCAACAAACAGTGGGACAGGCTCATCAAGCTGGAGGAAAGGGCACTTAATCTAGCTAACACCAACCTAATCCAACCGGCGTTTAGCAAAGCTCCAGTGATCCTTGAAAATGCTCGGTTACAGGCAGTTGAGAATGCCTTTCAAGAAACCCAAGGAAAGACGCTAAACCCGATTGAAATGAAGATGGCTGAACGGTTTCTTGCGGTACGAGAACAGCTGGTGCAAAATCTTGATCGTCTTGACATGCAATGGAGGAAAGGTTGCCAACGTCAATTCAACAATGCCGAGTTATATCAAAGTAAGCCATTCTTTATAAGTGGTGAGACATCCGGAACCTCTGAAAACCTGGAACAAGAAACCTCTCAACCGGTCAAAGCTCTGGAAATAGATCAAATCAAGCAAGCGATGGCTGAAACTGTTGACTCATGCCTTGGAAATTTTAAAGCCGTAACCGACGAAAGAATTGCAGTGGCTGAAGATAAACTGTCAAACTCTCTACAAACCATGATGGACACGACCATGCAGACAACAGTAAAAACCATGATTGCCGAGTCCGTCAAAGCCGCAACCGCTCCACTATTGGACATGCTGCAAGCAATGGCCATTCAAATCGGGGAAATGTACAAGGTTCAAGTCAGTTCAACCCAATCACAAATCGAAAAGGATGCTGAAACCGCAAAGAAACTGCAAGAAGAAGAAATTGAAAGAGAACGGCTACAGAAGGAAATTGAAGACAAAGACTATGTGCTTGCCCAACAATGCAACGAGGAAGAGCAGGCCAACGTCCAGGAACTTCCACTGGCTCAACCGTCCCACTCCATGAATATAAGGAACAAGAAGAAGCGAAGTGCAATTAAGAACGTGATGAAACGGGCAGAACAGAAAACAGCCGCACCGGTCGCGATAAATGCGGAACCGCTTGATGAGGAAGAAGAAGAAGATCCGGAGGAACTTAACCGGCGAAAGAGAAGGACAACCGGAGAATCTACAGCAACTCCAAGCTTCAGACCTTCAAATACTCCACCACCTCCACCACCAAAGCCAGTTTGTGCCAACTTCAATCTCAAGAATAAGGGCACCGGTCACTCAAGTGTATGGGTCGGCGTGCTGATTGATGCCGAAAGACGAGATAGAGAATACAAGGCAAGGCAAGAAGAAGAAAGAAGACGGTTGGAGAAGGAGCTGGAAAAGGAGCCACACAAGGGGGGATCATCCAAGCCCTAAATCTCTTTCTTTGTTTACTTTGAACAATTATGTTTTATTATGTTTCAGAACTTGGTTACTTTGCTCTTTCTAATAGGTTCTAACATATTTCTCTCAAAAATCATACTCATGTTTTTGAAACATATTTCTCTCAAAAATCAAATCATGTTTTTAAGACCGGCCATACATTACAAGTTTTGAATATTTATTCTAAATAATCAAAAAGGGAGAAATTGATAGAAAAATTAAATAAGTTAATTCTCTCAAAACCGGCCATACATTACAATTTTTGAATATTTATTCTAAATAATCAAAAAGGGAGAAATTGATAGAAAAATTAAGTAGATTAATTTTGGAACCGGCCAGACAAACTAAACAGTTGTTAATTTCCATGTGCAGATACAAATCAAAACGTATGAACCGGTTGGGGCATCAAAAACCGGTTGCTACTATACTTCAAAGAAACCAGCTTCAAGTGATCAAGTTAAAGATCAGAGGAACCGGTTTTATTCTCTCAAGCGACCGGTTAACGAAGACAAAAGATTACATTCCAACCGGATCATACTGCACAAGACACAGAAACCGGAAGGTTCAGAACAAAAGCTGAAAGATTCAAATTACAAGAGTGACGTACCATGACGGAAGAAACGTGTCTTGAAAGAATAAAAGAAGATCGGATCCGATCAGAAGCATGCGAGGAAAGCAATGATGCCTTATTGATCCGATGCTGACAACCGGAAGTGGATGTTCAACACGTGTCTCAATCTGAAAACTGGCTATGTCATCTTATGCTCAGAGCTGCTGCATGAATGCCAGGTGTTGAGGAAGTTGAAGCGTGCAAGCAATCTTTCTGCATCAGGCGTGCTAATGATCGACCAATCCGCAGGAGAGAGAAGAAAGTAACCGTTGGCTACTTTCAGCTATAAAAGGAAGTCGAAACGTCTTCATTTAATGTAGTTGTAGTTGTGAGCATCATCAGTTCTGAAAATCATAAAGCATTAAATTCTAGAGAGATAAAGTTCTATAATGTAAAACCGGTGTGTCTAAAACCGGAAGTTCTTTGTGTGTTGTTGTGTTGAAGTGTTGTATTACATCAAAGAGTGAGTTTGGTGTAACCGGCGAGTAGCGAAGTTGGGCTCGACCGGAAGTGTTGTTGTAACTCTAAAGAGTTAGTGGAGATCCTTCTCATAACCTGAGAAGAAGGGGTGACGTAGGAGGGTTTGCTCCGAACATCCATAAACAAATTCTTGTCTCGTGTTCTTTCGCTGCTTTCATTTCTCGTATACTTCACCTAAACCTCAAACCAATCATACATCTAAAACCGGTCACTCACATCCATAAAACCTACTCCTTCTAAAACATCATCTAAAAGTCGCAAAAGTTGCTTCAACCTGAAACAGACATTTCCGCCCTTGAACCCGGTTCAAGAGTCTGTGACAGTTTGTGCAGTGCTAAGAACGGTTTTAGTCTTTAACCGGACTATTACCAAAGTGTGTGTGTTGTAAGCGGCCACCCTTACTGAAACCGGAAACACCCCGGTCCTCCAAGGGCGTCCCCGATCCTAACAAATTGTGTTAAGAAAAATTACCAAATATTGTTTACATTTGAACAAATTACACTACGCAACAAATCAATATCTTTGAGAAAGTATAATTCAAAACAGAATTTGAGGAATGACCAAATTTAACATTTTAATTCAAAAGTATGAGAAGATTGATTTAAATTTCTAAATAGACCAAAACAAATGAATACGTCTATGAAAGACAAAAAATTAAATTCAAGGTGAAAGTTAGTCCATCCTCGTTTTTAACACGAATTGGTGGTCTTTGGCTTGTTATTTTCACAACTCTTTGGGTTCGAATTGCAGTCTCGAGTTTTAAACATGTTAAAGACCCTAGCTTTAAAATTTTGGTGGACAACATATACATAAATTCTGTTTATTATCTCAATCACTGTTCTCGGGATTTATCTTGTCATTAATTAATTGATTAGATTTTCTCATCCATAATTCTCAATATTTATCAAATAATTAATTTGTTGGTTGATTGAATTAGTTGTTGTTAAGAAAGATTAATTAATAATCAAAATTTTGATATTTATGCGGGTGGAATTATGTTGGTGATAAGGATGATAGCATAATGGATGAATACAGTTCAAGCCAACTAAGGTATTAATCTTAATAAGTATTGTCTTGATTAATAATATCCTAATAAGTATATATTTTTCTCATTCATGTTTTTCATTAAGTATATGTATAAATAATATAATATACGTTTGTTATGATATACAAAACTGTACATATAGCATAACTATATCTACAGTAAATTATAAAGGTTGTTTGGATTATTAATATTTATATGTATAGTATTATTCAAGTATTATTTATACACTGGATGAGGTACAAAATAATACCTACTAATACTAGTTACAAAGACGGTATAAGTTTTAAAAAAAAAAATTAATATTCTTTTTCTACCTTTTACATTTTTATTATTATTTTTTTTATATTATATTTTAATATATAATAATAATAATAAAGTATAAGTATATATTTATTTATATTTAACTGTATATCAGTTTTTTAATTTGAATAATAATAATAATAAATAATTACATAATTTTTTATTTTTTTAATTTATATATATATATATATATATGATAGAAAATTTATATTATTTTTAAGTATAAAAATTTAAAAATTATAATTTTACATAATTAAATATAATAATTAATAATTTTAATTAAAAATATAAAAATGATATACATAAATAATTATTTTAATTAAAAATATAAATTATTAAAGTTTTAATTTTTTTATTATATTTTAAAATATAGTAATAATAATAATAAATCGGTAACTAAATATTATTATTATTATTAATTAATACAACTTATATAATTTATTTGTAAAACTAATTATAATTATACATTTTAATTTTAAATATTATTTTATAAAATTATTATTACTAATATTTTATTATTATAGAAATTAAATTATATATAAAATATGTAACAATATTATTTATTTTAAAATACATTTATACGCATAATTATATATTATATTTTTATAAATTTTAATTTAATTAATAATACAAACTAATTATAAGATAAATATTAAAATAATAATTAAAAATAATTTATACAAATTTAAGGATAAAATAGTCTTTTATATTTCTTACTAATTTTTTATATCACCAACCAAACATACAATAATAAAATATATATAATTTATACTTCTTTTATATTTACAACCAAACACTAATAACTTATATAATTTATACCTTCTAATACCCTTTACAATTTATACCCCTCTATAATTTATACCATATATTTAATACTACCTACCAAACACTACCATAAGTATAATATAATATAATAATATATTATATATACACTAACCCACCTAAATGTTTCACAAATTTCATTCCAAAACATCATATTAATTTCTATTAAATATATTTTAGCGTTTCTTTTAGTTGAATTTGAATGATAAAATCTGAATTAAAACTGAATTATTTTTATATTAAATATTTGACAATATATAAATTTTATTCTAGTATCGTAGACACTTCATTTTTACACCACAAAATTAAGATATGTCTATCCGGTCTAATATGTTGATCATACTTTATTATTGGACATAAAAAACAAAAATCAGAAACACTTTTTAGAATTGGCTCATAATGACCATTGAATATCGATCTAGACACAATTTTTCCAAACATACTCTAATTTTAGATGATCCCATAACTTCAAATGGAGGGATTTGGAAAATCATTATTTTTTAGTATTATATTGTTGTTAGAAAAAATATACATAACACATATATTTAGGTTTGTTTTTACATTCAAATGCCATTTTCATGAAAAAATAATCAGAATTCGGGAGACCTGATAAATTCAGATTAACTAGTTCGAAAATTATGAAATTTGAGTTTAATATTACTGTTTATAATTTAGGGTAGAAGGCTTTTAAAAATTGGAACGTGTCAAAACTAAAGTCTAATTCCTTCTTCTTTTCTTTATTTTTATTTTTTTTATTTCAAACCAATGACCTACATAAAAAAATAAATAAAAAATAGTTATTTTCTATCTTTCTCTTTCGTCATTTCCTTCACACTCTTTTACTTTCTTTTATGATATATATATAAATATATATATATATATATATATTTATATTTATATATCTAAGATTTAAAGTTAAAGTTAGTGATAACTTCATTTATTTAGATTATTTTTAAAGTGATTTGTGAAACTACTTTACATTTTTTTAAACTTTATGCCATCACTTCAACCATAGATTTCCTAAATACAAATAAATTCTCTAAATCTCACACATATGGCCTGGTTTGGTTGTAAAATAGGGTCTGTATTTTCCTCTATATAAGCTAGCTAGTGTTGTCAAGTATATTATATAATTGAAAGTAGTTTACGATGGCGTCTGTTTTCCAATATCTCTTGGTGATCCTGCTGGTGGTAATTACTCTCTCCATCAACACCGCTACTGGCAGTCCCCTCCCCCCTATTCCCGAATCATATAAGACTTCAAACGCGAAACCACCTCGGACTTCACACCATGCCGTGCCACCAGTTCCGCATTTTCCATTACCGCCACAAGAAGGTGAACCGCCAGTTGGAGGGAAACCATCACCTCATAAAAGTAAGCCGAAACCACCTCCAAGTGGAACTCCACATGGGAAATCGCCACCTCCACCCCTTCACTAGAAGTCAAGTTAGGCTTTTGTGCTAACTTGAAATAAGTTTGAGAACAAAAAGTCTAAAAAACGTAAATGTTACCTATGAATAATTTTAATATATATATATATATATATATATATATATATATATATATATATATGCTTACTTTTTTTTTTTTATGTATGAATTGATATGCGCTTAAAGTCTCATTTCATATTCACGACTTCGAACCCAACTTAAATAACCCATAGCTATAGTTAAATAACACCTTGATATCCTAATTATTTTAAATATGTATTCTCGCTTAAAGCAAAACTGAGATGCATCACATTTTACGAGTCGATTCGAGTTGGTCAAAGTATCCATCAATATGGGAAACACCATAAGTAATAATACATAATTAAAAATTAATTTGGAATTAAAATTTCAATTCAACAATTGAGAGTTTTACATTGAACACTTAGTTCTTTATAGTTGATTAAATTGGATGAAACCAAGATCTATATTTTTTTAAATATTTTAAAGAGGTTATTTCTCTTATAAATTTTGATATTGTTATGGAAAAAATAACCACCAGATGATAATATTTATGTAAAAGTATATAATGATTTGTAAGCTAATATTTGAATTCACTGTCCATATATTGAAGATGTTAAAAAAAGAGTATAGAGTGCTAAATGATTCAATTCACTTTTGTATAAAGAAGTGTGATTTTCAAAACGTCAAAATTACAAAATTAGTTTATCTCAAAATCATCATTTAACATTTATTACAATAACTCTTTCCATTATAAAATTAATCAAATAAATCGATATTTTATATTATAATTTTACAAAATATCTTTTCATTTTAATAATAATAATAATAATTAAGACCACATGTTTTAAAATCATTAATAAATATTTAATTAAATTAATGAATATTATATGATAAACAAAATCACACAATTAGAAGATAATAATAAAATTAATATAAAATGATAGTAAAATACACATAAAATAATATTCATATGCATACAAGTTAAGAATATCAAATTTTAAAATACATAGATATGTATTTTACCTTTTAACATTTTTCTCGTCTAATTCTCTAATTACCTTTAAAGTTATTCAATAAATTTGCAAAAAAAATATTAAAATATGCATAAAATGATAAATTAAATAGGATAGAATGTACTTATACGTCTTCTTTGTCTAACTTTAGACATGATAGATAAACTTTAAATTTCAAAAGAAAGATAAGTACAAGAGTTCTTTACCTATCCTACTAAATATGTAAATTTCATTAATGACATTGTTTACAATTATTCTCTTAATTTGAATAACTATTCATCATATTCGATATTACATATACCATCATATCTTTATATTCAAGAATGTATTATTAACACCATTCTCAATTTTCCACCTACCCAAATTCGCACCTAAAGTTATGTAAAAATTATTTTGAACTAAAATTCTCAATTCAAGTTTAGAGTTGTTTATTCAACACTTAGTACTTTATAGTTTATTAAATTGGATGAAATTTTTAAATAAAGATCTATATTTTTTAAAATATTTTAAAGAGGTTGATTATTTTATAAATTTTAATATTGTTATATAAATTCAT
The DNA here is from genome assembly GCF_907164915.1 of Impatiens glandulifera. Classification (NCBI taxonomy): domain Eukaryota; kingdom Viridiplantae; phylum Streptophyta; class Magnoliopsida; order Ericales; family Balsaminaceae; genus Impatiens; species Impatiens glandulifera. The sequence goes on along the minus strand of NC_061865.1, from coordinate 6,409,264 downwards.
GATAATACTTATAGAAAATATATATAATGATTATTAAAAAAATGATTATCTATATTGATGACACTAAATAAAAAATAAAGTACAAAAATAATGATTTTATAAACATCAACATTACAAAATTAGTTTTAACTCAAAATACAAAATTGGATACATACATCCATTATTTAACCTTTATTACACTAACCAATCTTGTCAGGATTAATTAAATAAATTATAAAATATGATATTTTATATTATAATTTTAGATGATATATTTTCAATTTGAAATTTGTAATCATGGTCACATGTTTCACACAAATCATTTAATAAATATTCAATTAAATTGATAAATATTATATAATAAAAATTTGTAGTAAAATTTAAAATCACATATTTTATATTCAAGATTTGAATCCAATTTGAATTACTGACCTCCTAATAATACTCATTACCATCCTTTGCATAAACTTTTATAAAGTAAAAAAAAAAGGTACTATTTCATTATTTGAACTCCGTAATGATATTAATCAATCATAAGACGTCTCTATTATAGGACTATATTAATATGATTCTCAACTCGATTTCTTGGTGGATAATATAAACGTGATTAAAATAGATGTGTAATATTTTCGAAAATAATAAAAATTCAAGGAAAGTAATCTTATAGTACAATTTTCTCGTAAACCATGAATGATTTTCGAACTAAATTCTATCTAAACCAATGTCAATATGAATTTTACCAAAATTTGGTTACATTTGAACAAATTACACTACGCAACAATCGATATCTTTGAGAATGTCAAATGTTTTAAAACTGAATTTGATGGATGGCCAAATATGACGTTTCGATTTAGAAGTATGAGAAGAATTATCTAAATTTCTCACTAGGCCAAAATGAATGGATACGTTTATGTAAGACAAAAAAATTAAATTGAAGGAGAAAATTGAGTCATCCTCATTTTTAACACGAATTAGTGGTCTTTGGCTTTTTACTTTCACAATTCTTTGAGTACGAATTACAGTATCGAGTTTTAAACGTGTAAAAGACCCTTTAAAATTTCGGTGGACAACATATACATGAACTCTGTTTATTGTCTCATTGATTGTTCCTAGGATTTATCTTGTAATTAATTAGTTGATTGAATTGTTTCATCGATAGTTCTCAATATTAATCAAATAATTAATTAGTTGGTTGATTGATTGAATTAGTTTTTGTTAAGAAAGATCAATTAATAACCAATTGTTTTATATTTATGGGGTGGAATTATGTTGGTGATAGAGATGATATTTATGAGGTAGAATTTTTCACAATAACCATTTTGTGAAACCGCCGCCCATAGAAAAGCCTATACCAGCTCCGTATCATCCATCGCCGCCAATACAAAAGCCTATACCAGCTCTGCATCATCCATCACCGCCAGTTGAAGGGAAGCGCCACTTGAGGGGAAACTATCACCTTATAAAAGTAAGCCAAAACATAGGAAGCAACCACCTCCCCCATTTGCTAGAAGTTAGACATATGTGTTAGTTTGAATTAAGAAAAAAGAAGTTAGAATAATAAACTTATGATTATAAATGTTACTTAAAAATAATATATAAAAATATAGGAGCTAATTTTATATATAAATCAATATGAATCTAGAGCCCAAATATCAATGAATGATCATGTTTGAACCTGATTGATATTTTAGTTTTATTCTATATTCACGATTACGAACCAATCTTGTGAATACTCATTACCATCCTTAACAAGAACTTTTAGAAAAAAAATTATATTTCATCTTATATTAAACTATATAACAATGGTATTAATCAATTATAAGATGAAATTATTATATTTGACTCTTTTCAAACGAGATCTTTAAGTGTTTTGAAATAGTGTAGGTGTAATTGTCTATATTATAGATATAATTTTTTTTTAAAAAATGGTTAGAGTTCAAATATTTAAAATATTCCAAATTATTATTATTTTTTACTAGGGTGATGTCCTCCATTGGAATAATGAATATAATATTTTTTTTATTAGATGAAATAATAAACATTGTAAAAACAATTATGATTAATTATATTTTTTTTTAAATTAAAACAATATTATATTATATTTAAATTTATTTTTCACTAAATATATTTAATCCTAAATTTAACTGAATATTGAAAGAGAATTTTGGAGATGAAATGAGAGAATGAATGACCTGACCGACCGCAATTTAATTGACGGAAAAAAATAAAAAAAAAATTTAATCCTCTCTCATTTTTCATACTTTTTAATTTTTCCAACCAATGAGGTGAGGTGAGGTGATGACACATCATTTTCTCCCTTATTCTTTTTCCGAATTTCCTCTATCTATAACTCCTATATATTAAATAAAATATAATATAAAAAACATGTATAATTTTAATATTATTAGAATATATATATATATATATATATATATATATATTAAAAACAAAATATAAAAAACATGTCAAAACATATTATTATTAGAATATAATAAATGAATAAATAAATGAATAAATATTATTATTATTATTTCTTAAATCAATTGTAAAACAAATTATTATTTATCAAGTTTTTATATTAAAATCTTTTTAAAATAATAGTAGTATTGTATTTGTCGTTTGATGGTGAACAAGATAAATTACGCATACTTTGTCTTGGGTTTAATTCTTCCAATTCCTGCATGTTTTTAGAAGAAAAATATTACACTAAATTCATGTCCCATAATTTAATTTTTAGCCCTTCACGATTAATAATTATTTTGTTCTTAAATTGGTTTAGGATTCTAGCAAAATTGCCTTATTGATTGGTCAAAATAAGATGTTGGTCTTTTCTCTGAAAGTTAGTATTAACATGAATGTGAGATGAACTTCTCAATGGTGGTCAATGGAAATAAGATTGTATTTTGGTTTCAACTATAAGAAAAAATGCTCATTGTGGTAAAAAATAATTATCTATATAGAGTTAATTATTTTGATTACAGTGGTTGAAGCTATCTGAGGATTATGCGAGGGCAACAAAAACAAAAGTCCGGGAATGAGATGAAATAATTTGCATACGAGATAATCTATAACTTTATTTACTAGAAAACTAAAACAAAATAATTTTTTTAAAGATAGAGATATTTTAACTATTTTGTAAATAATAATCTATTGACTTAATTGCTATTTGAGGGAGAACATCTGTCTTTTTTTATTTTTTTTAGAATTTTAAATGTTGTCATAAGACTCAATTATCAACCTTTATTCATCAGACATTTTTCTATAATAACGTTTGTTTTTTTATATTTTAATGCATCATTTTTTATTTTTTTAATTATTTTTCACATTTATAAATTAAATATTATTTATAAACGGTTTTTTTTGCGTGTTTTTTAAATTGAATATTTGTTTCCGAGTTTTACACATTTTAATTTGTCAGAAAAGATTTTGATGACTAAAAAATGTGTAATCTATGAAAGATTTGAAAAAAATGAAAGAGGAATAGATTTGGTATTTATTTTTCATCCATTTAATAGAAGTCAAGTTAGACATTTGTGTTAACTTGAAATAAGAACAAAACAAAAAAAAAATTGAAAATTAAACTTAGGATTATAAATGTTACTTAACAATAATTTTAATATATATGAGCTAGAATTTAGAGCCCGATTATCAATCACTAACCATTCTTGAACCCTTTTGATATTTTAATTTTATTCTATCACGACTACAAACTCATCCCGACTCATCTGGTCGGGAGAATACCCGATTACCATCCTTAGCAAAAACTTTATAAAGAAAAAAATAAATAATAACTATATTATTATATAATAAGATGAAATATTATACATATTCAATTCAAAACTATCTTAATATGACTGGACCTAATTTAAAGGTCAAAATACAAATTTGAGAATAATTATGTAATATCTTCTAAAGAAATGAAAATTCAAAAACGATAATCTAATAATAAAGTTTTAATTTCTTATACTACTGTGAATGATTTTCAGAATAAGGTAATTTTGTTAAGCATTTGTAAATAGTAAAATAGAGTGTTTATTTTAAAAAAAATATTTGTTATATATTATTATATATATAATTTAATATAAAATTAATTTAAAAAAATAAATTATAAAAAAAAGTTTACTTCAACGTATTCACGTGTAGAACTAGCTCACTTAAATCGTATATATTAATAAAAGATCATTTAAACATATGTACTATCTAAAATTGACTCATTTAGTATTTCTTTTAAATAAACATATTTAATTTTTATTTTTTAATTTATATATTTATTAATTAAATATTAATATATATTTTTTCTACTTCTTTTTCAATAATTAATGAACTCTTTATATTTTTATATAAGTATTTATTATTAATTATTTTAATTATATATATATATATATATATATATATATATATATATATATATAAAAGCATTTATCATTAATTATTTTAACTTTATATTTCTTCTTCTTTTTTTATATTTATTTTCTTATATTAACATTAATTATTAATTATTTTAAAATTATTTGATCTAAATAATTTAATATAACAATGACTTATCTTTTCTAACAATAAAAAACCTTCAACACAAAAATAAATTAATTAATAATCAAGAATTGAATAATAATAGTCACTCATTCGTCCAACAACAAAATAATAATAATCAAATATTTACTATTATAAATTATGAATCAAAAATTAAATAAAAAAAATATTAATTATATTTTTATTCATATTAAATTAATTATTAATTATATTTTTGTTCATATTAAATTAAATGAGATAGAAATCCTTCAATAATATATTACCGTAAACCATAAAATTCATAATTAAATTGTTAATTTTTTTTTTTAAATAAGAATTTAAAAATTATGATAAATAAAAACTGATAAAAAAAATAATATAAAATAAAAAAGAGAAACTAATATAAAATTATTAAAAATTTAAGAATGAAACAAATTTAATCGGTTTAATTAATGAAAAAGAAGGTGAGAGAAAATATATTAATATTTAATTAATAAATATATAAATAAATAAAAATTAACTATAATTAGTTTAAATAGGCCGTCCATTTTTTATAGTACATATATTTAAATGAGATTTTATTAGTATAATCGTCTAAGTCAGCTAGTTTATAACTAAGTTATACAAGTATATATGTTTAAGTGAGCTTTTTTTTCTTAATTATATTATTCATTTATTTGATTTTTTTATTGAATTTTTAATATTAATTCACCTTACCTATATAAAATTTTATATAATCGTAAAATTAAAATAACTTATAAACTTGTAAAGTTTTAGAATTTTAGATCATAAATTTAAAATTGTACGAGTTTAATTATATTAAGAGTTACTTACAAAATTGTTAGTCTATTTTAAAATCATAAAAATTAAATCAAGATTTTAAATGTTTTTGTTTTCATTTTTCTGTACCTATAGAGTTATCTAATCAATTGCGATGATAATGGTGCTCCTATTTTCAATAACCATGCACCTATATATGTGAGCTGTATTTGACTTAATCCCAATTAAGTGGAGGGAGTAAACTAATTTCCAAAAAGAAAAAGAAATATAGAACTTGAACATTTCAAAAAATGTAATCAAATAACTTTTGTACATATTTAAGATGTCACTAAGGGGTCTCTTAAAAATTTGCCTCCATCTCATTGATTTTCATACAACATTTTACTTATATTTGGAAACCAAATCCACATGCATACATCTCAGTCTCTTCTTTATCTTTTAATTTTGCTTTTGCAACTCTAATATTTAATTCTTCAAACATATACTTACAAGTATTTATTATTACTGTCGAAATACAAAGAAGGGTGTTGAATTACGTTCAACAAAATTTCTACTTGATTTTTGAGATATTTCAATTTATGAGTATTTGTTTCAAAGTTTTCTACTATCTTCTATGCTTGAAGTGCATATCTCATTTTTTTACCTAAGAGAAGAGAAATAATGAAAAAATATTTTATTTCAATTGAAATAGGGGTAAGCAAATAGTTAAATTCAATTTGTTTTATTCAATTCATATTAAATTTAAATTATATTAATTCATTCCATAATATTAATTAATATGGATGGTATGATTTGGTTAATATAATTTAACCTTTTTGTTTTATCTAATTGTGTAATAGATTTATTTATTTTACTTTACTTCCTTTTATTTTACTAATTTTTAATATAATTTTATTTTTATTTTTTTATTTTTTTTTTTTTTAAACCACCTGCTTCTAAAAAAAGGTTAATTTTTTAATAATATATTTTATTTATTTATAATAATATTTTATCTATCCAATTAACTAATTCAAATTTATAGTTAAAAAAAGAAAAGGGAAAAGAAAAAATATAATTGCCTAAATAAAAAAAATAAAAAACATTATAAATATAAAACAAATGATTGCCAAAGGCAATAATAATAATAATAATATATATTGTGGTGAAATAATTAAAATTTTTAAAAAATATATTTAATTTAAATATTTGGATAATTCAAATCCAATTTATATTTAATTAAATCCGAACTCAATCCATCCAAAATAACCAATTCAAATTCAAATTAGTATTTCGAAAAATATTGAATTTTTGATTAATCCGTTCACCCTATATCATCAAACATGATTAAATAGAAAAAATGCATATTTTGTCACTCTTATCTTTGTTATCAACTAATAGTGGCCCCAATAGACCTATCGTTTAACTAATACTAGAATGTATTACAATCGTAAAAAAAAACCTTCTAGCGATTTGTATCGCTATTCATATCCAAACCAATCGCTAGAAGACTATAGCGATTGATCATAAACTAATCGCCATCAATCGTCAAAGGTGTTCTCGCTGTTGCCTTAGTTGGTAACGGCGATTGGTGAATGTCCACTCGCAATTTTCCTATAGCGATTGGTTAGTCTATCAATCGCAATTTCTCTTTACTCTATGGTTAGTATACCCATCCAATTTTCTTTATCACTTTTATATATTTACCTTCTTTATTTTATTTTAATTTCTCTCTCCTCTTATTAAATAATTTTTCTTTCTATCTCTACAAATTAATTTATCACATTTATTCATATTCTCACTATTATTATTTTACTCATTTCTTTGATATTTATTATCTCTCATTTAACGGTTAAAATAACTCAACAATTTACAACAAATTCTCTCATTAAATATTTTAATAATATGTTTAAAATTTAGGGTTTAGAATTTAGATGTTAATGTTTAAATAAATTAATTAGCTAGAGATAAAAGAGAAAGAGAGATAAAATTAAATTTTTTTTTTAATTTCACAGGTAAACGGTGGATACTCAGTCGCTGATCATTTTTCTTAATTTAATTTATTTAGATTTCTTTCCTGGTTATTTGTCAAACTTTTCATAATTTTAAAATCTTTATGTCTATCACTTAAATTTGACTTTATCCATCTATTATTTTATTTATTATTTGTCCAAAACTTTGCATGTCCTCTTCTCATTTCAAATCATAGATTTCGTGAATACAAACAAATTCTCAAAATCTCACCCATTTAGATTTAGTTTGTTTGTAAAATAGGGTCTCTATTTTCCACTATATAAACTAGTGTTCTCAAATATAATTTGCAAGCAGTTAATAAAGAGTAGTTTACTATGGAGTCTACTTTTCATCCATTGTTGATTTTGTTATTGGTGGTAATAACTCTCTCCACCATCGTTGTCGATGCTGACACATTTGCAGCGTATCCTTTACCTGTGATCCATAAACCGCATAAGAAACCACATCCATCGCCTCCACCGCCACCTACAGAGAATCTTACTCCAATTTTGTACCATCTATTAGCGTCGGACCATTTTGTGAAACCACCGCCCATACAGAAGCCTACACCAGCTCCGCATCAACCATCGCCGATACAAAAGCCTGTACCAGCTCCACATCATTCATCACTATCAGTTGAGGGGGAATCGCTAGTTGGGGGAAAACTACCGCCTCATAAAAGTATATCAAAATTTAGAAGGCAACTACCTCCACCTGTATGTTGTCCATAAAAAAAATTATATATATATATAAATATATGAACTAATTTTATGAATAAATCTTTATGAATTTAGAGCACATTATCAATTAATGATCATGTTTGGCCGATTAATATTTCAGTTTTATTCTTTATCCATCACTAGTCCAATCTATTGGAGATTACTCGTTACCATCCTTAACCAAAAAAATTACTATTTCATCTTATATGGAACTACATAACAATAGTATTAATTAATTATAAATGAAATAATTATACTTGACTCTATTCAAACAAGATCTTAAGTGTTTTGAGTGTTTTTGAAATAATGCAAGTGTAATGATCTATATGTTAGATATAATTTTTAAAAAGTGGTTAGAGGTCAAATATTTAAAATATTCTAAAGTACTATTATTTCTTACTAAATGAATTAATAAACATATTTAAAAAATCATAATTAATTATATTAACTTATATTCTAAAAAAAATAAACAATATTATATCTTACTCAAATTTGTTTTTCATATATATATATATATATATATATATATATATATATATTAAATATAGTTAATATAATTAATTAAAAAATTATAATTAATTATAATAACTTATATACTAAAAAAAAATTAAAACAATATTATATATTACTCAAAATTGTTTTTCACTAAATACATTTAATCTTAAATATATATATATATATATATAATCAACGTCATTAATTTTTTTTCTCTCTCATCTCTCTTACTTTATCTTTCTTAATAAAATTTTAAATTTTAAAATTATAAATATATTTTGTCTTATATTTTTTTTTCTTTCTTAATTATTTTCTCCCTAATTAATTAATTAATTAATTAATTATATATATATATATATATTCTCACTAATCATAAAATATATATTTTTTATTAATAATTTATATATATATATATATATTTTAAATGTAGATAACTTATATATTATATTTTTCATCATTAATTTTTTATAAATATATTTTATCTTTTATTATAATTTTTTTCTCACATCATATATATATATATATATATAATATTTTCTTTATTAGCATAAATAATTTTTTTGTTAATATAAAAATTAACTATTTAGTAATAAATATTAAATACAAAATATATATAGGTATATATAAAATAATAAAATTATTTCAACAATCTCAAGTGGTTTAGCGGTTAAAGTGTCCACATTTTATGCTTAAGATCAGGGTTCGAATCCTAAAACATGCAATATATTTTCAATGTAACTTTAATATATGGCAACGCGCAACTTTTAAACAAAGGTACGAGGCATTTGAAAGTGTGAGGTCGGAATTAGTGGTTCGTTTGGCGAATATTTGAAAGTGTGAGGTCACGAGATGGAGGTCGGATGGTGGGTGGCTTGGTAAGCATTTAGAGTGTGAAGTCTTGAGATGAAGGTCGGGTGGTGGGTGGTTTTTCGAGTGTGAGGTCGGAATTAGTTGTTGGTTTGTCGAGCATTTGAAAGTGTGTGGTCACGAGATGGAGGTCGAGTGGTGGGTGGTTTGTCGAGTGTGAGGTCGGGAATTAGTGGTTGGTTTGACGAGTATTTAAAAGTGTGAGGTCACGAGATGGAGATCGAGTGGTGGGTGGTTTGTCGAGTGTGAGGTCAGAATTAATTGTTGGTTTGACGAGCATTTGAAAGTGTGAGGTCACGAGATAGAGTTCGAGTGATAGGTGGTTTGTCGAGTGTGAGGTCAGAATTAATTATTGGTTTGGCGAGTATTTGAAAGTGTGAGGTCATGAGATCGATGTCGGGTGGTGGGTGGTTTGTCGAGTGTGAGATCGGAATTAGGGTTGGTTTGGCGAGCATTTGAAAGTGTGTGGTTATGAGATGTAGGTTAGGTGGATGGTTTGTCAAGTGTAAAGTCGACTAAGATTAGTATGTGGTTCCTCGAGGAGATAAAAAAGACATATGAAAAGGTGTAAGTCACAAGATGATGATCAATTGAGGGGTTAAGTGGGGTGTCGAGGGGATAAAGTGTGAGGTCATAAGATAAAGGTCGGGTGATAGGTGGTTTATCGAGTGTGAGGTCAGAATTAGTTATTAGTTTGACGAGCATTTGAAAGTGTGAGGTCACGCGATGAAGGTCGGTTGGTGGGTGGTTTATCGAGTGTGAGGTTGGAATTTATTGATTTGGCAAGCATTTGAAAGTGTGAGGTCACGAGATCGGGGTCGAGTGGTGGTGGTTTGTTGAGTGTGAGGTCAGAATTAGTGCTTGGTTTGGCGAACATTTGAAAGTGTGTGATCACGAGATGGAGGTCAGAATATTTCAAAAAATGTGTGAGAATAATTGAAAAATCTCTAAGAAATAGATGATTGTTAATTTTTTTACAAATTTGATAAAGTATTTGAGAAAAATATACTATGTTAATATAAAAAAACGAATATTTATTTATTTGTAAAAGCCTTAAATAACTAAAATTGTGATAATTCAAGTAGGGTTGTGCAAAAACATCAGAAAACTGATAATCATACCGAACTGATAGCTTACCGATTTCATTTAACTAGTTTATCATTTAACCGATTCTAATGATTCTAGTTAACCGGTTTTTTACTAGTTAAACGGTTCAGTTTACGATTGAATATAATTTAATTATATTTTTATATTATATAATTTATACTAGTTATATTATAAATATTAGATATATAATAAATAATATTTAATAATATATATTAGTTATTTTAAATTTTAAATTATATAAAATTATTTTTTACTTTTATTTTATATGATTATAAATTTAGAGAGGGAGACTCTTAAAAAATTATTATATTGTTACACTAATATAATATATTATCATATAATATATATTATATAGACAAAAAGATGGAGAATAACATAATAAGAGAATGCAAATAAAGATTTTAAAAAAAATCATTTAATATTTAATTTCAAATTATTGGTTCTCAGTTAAACCCGGTTAATCGATCGGAACCGACTAGTAGAATCAGAACCGGTAAAACAAATGTCAATATCGGTCGGTTAATCGGTTTGCAAAATAAGAGGTAATATCAAACTTATTCGGAACCGATTAACCGAACGGTTAAACACCCTTAAATTCAAACCTCGTTTTTAAACAATTTAAATTTCGAGTCATATTTGATGTAAACAACTCAAATTTAAACTTCAAATAACAATTAAAGTCTATCATCTTTCTATAGATTTGTCATTGTAATAGTTACTACAACAACAATGTGAGTCAAATCAAATATCAAATTAAGAACATGGGAAATATTAAAACAAACAATATAACACTCCATATGAAATTATATAAGTTTATAAGACACCATAATAGTTAAGTGAAAACATTCTATATCTAGAAAACTAAAATTTACAAGTTCGATTCTCCCTTAAAACGTTTTAAACTGAAATTGACGATTTTAAAAATTTTATGCTAACTTCCTACCTTAATATATAAAAAAAAAAAAAAAAGACTTTTAAGTTTCTAAGTCAATATGTAGCCACAAATCCTTCTTAATGGGTATCAAATTCACAAATGCTTTTATTTATAAGCCTCTTAGTCATGGTTATTGAAAGAGGCGGCACAAGGGTAACCCAATAAGTCCATTGGCAAATGCACTCATGGCAGGCTGGCAGCTCAATAGCCCAACAAGTCCAGGGCAAATGCATGATGCACTCATGGCAGCCCAATGCCTTAATACATTTTTTTCCCTTTTCTCTCTAATCCTTTCTCTTAAGAATATTAAAAAAGAATATTGGTCTGGTTATTGATAACTTTATAGTTAGTGTCAAACAAAATTAATTGAAAGTAGTTATCAAATTGTAATATTAATCAACATCACCACCGAAATTATTTTTTTAATAAATTAGTGACTCTGTTTTAAAAAATAATAATTTTTTAAATATTTATGTTTAAATAATTTAAACTAAAAGGATTTTTAAAAAATTAAATTTTAATTTGATTACCATATATTCCCGAATTATTTAAAAATGGAACCCAAATTAATTATCTTTAATTAATTTTAAAAGCGGTCAGGTATCATTTAAAAATCTTTTAAAATAATGTTTTATTTTAAAAAGAAAATTTCAGACACGCAAACCGAGGTTGAAATTCTCAAACTCGAGCCTTTCCGTGAAACCTAAACTAAAGGATTTTTCCGAAAGTTGCACATGTTTTTTTAAATTGAGTGTTTGTTTCGAGATTTACGCATTTTAATTTATTGAAAATGGTTTTGGTAATTAAAAGATGAAAAAATAGAAGAGTGATAGATTTGGTATTTATTTTTCATATAATTCAAAACGATATAATTTTGTGTACGAATTACTAATTTAAACGTATTTGTGTTTTAAATTGAGTGTTTATCGAGATATACACGTTCAAAAATACATAATTATGTATAAATATCTTAAAAAACGTATGATTTAGGAGAATAATTAAAAATTTTAAAGAATAGAGAAGTTCTATATTTTTATAAATATGATAAACTAATTGAGAAAAATAATAATATATTAAAATAAGAAGGCGGATATTGATTTGTTTGTGATAAAACCTTACATAATTAAAATTGTGAAAAATTCAATCCTCATTTTAAACCGATCAAAGTTCCAAATATTTGATAAAAACAACTAAAGTTCACCAACATATCAAATTATTATGGTGTTATCATTTAAATCAAATATCAAATTAAGAACCGACAAACATAATATATATATATATATATATATATATATATATATATATATATATATATATATATATATATATATATATATATATATACTATTAGTTTCTTACATTTATAAGAAAAATTAAGTTTCTCAACTGACATGTAGCAGGAAAACCTAAATCCTTAATGGGTATACATTTATAGTCATGGGTATGGAGGGAGGCAGCTCATGGGCAATCCGCAATCCAATGGTCTAATTAAAATTTTTATTTTTCTCTACATACCTTTCTTTCAAATTAAAAGAGTTTAAGTTGAAAAATATTAATTATATATTTTTATTATTATTTATATATATAATTAATTATTTTAAATCTAAATAATTTTAAAATTTTATATATTTAAATATAAAATGAATTAAAAAATAATAATAATAAATAACACTATAAACAAATTATATTTATAAAATTAATTATATTAATTTATTTATTTATAATGTAAAATTTTATAAAATCATAAAATTTTATTATAATAAATTTAAAATAATAAAAAATTACATATTTAACCAATTATTTAAAATCAAACTTTTAAACTTTTTTTTTATGAGTTAAGAAATTTTAACAAATTTTATTTCTTTCCATTTTTTCTTTTATCACTCTTTCTCTTAAAAATAATAAATTAAATAATAAAAAATTAAATTAAATTTGACATGTGGCAGCCCAAATTTTACAGACATGCGGTTATCAATACTACTAGTAATAACTTCATAGTTATTGTCATACAAAAATTAATGATAAGTAGTTATCAAATTGTAGTATTAATATTAATCCTTACAAAAATATAAAAAAATCAAATACAAGTAACCATTAAATAGTGATGTCAAACTAGGACTAATTGAAAAAACATCACCGACATTATTTTTTAATAAATTGAATAGAAAAAAGAAAAAGATTCAACCAGTTTTGGACGAAATGGGCATTGTTACTTGCACAAATGAGCATAATACATTTTGAGGTGCATTTCTTGAATGCAAACCTACTTTGGTGAATAACAATAGTAAATATTAATTAGACATGTCTTTATGGCCTTCTTTTCCGGTAACTTTGTCAAACTTCTTCACAATTTTAGAAACTTAATGCCATCACTTCAATTTGGACCTTACCCATCTTCCCATCTATATCATCTTATTTATTACTATGCCCAAAACGTGTCTCTTTGCATGCCATCTTCTTTTTTCAAACCATAGACTTTCTGAAAACAAACAAATTCTCAAAATCTCACACAAATTCTCAAAATCTCACACATATATGCCTAGTTTGGTTGCAAATGAGACCTCTAGTTTTCTCTATATAAGAGAGTGTTGTCAAGTATAATTTAGTATACCAATGAAGTCTGCTTTTCATCCCTTGTTGATCCTGTTCCTGGTGGTGATTACTCAATCCACCAATGCCTCTACTAATACTGGCTATGGAGGATACCAACCTCCATCATCTACACCGCCGCCAACTCCGACGTACTCTTCCCCGCCTCCGCCAACTCCGTCCTATCCTTCACCTCCGGTGGTTGTGAAACCACCTACACATAAACCACCTAAGACACCACACTATCCATCGCCACCCACTAAGAAGCCTACTCCAACTCCGTACTATCCATCCCCACCAGTTGTGGTAAAACCGCCACCTAAGACACCATATTATCCATCGCCGCCAGTTGTGGTGAAACCACCTCCAAAGACACCATACTATCCATCACCACCCACAGAGAAGCCAACTCCTACTCCAACTCCGTACCGTCCACCAGTTGTGGTGAAACCACCTCCTAAGACACCACAATATCCCTCGCCGCCAGTTGTGGTGAAACCACCTCCTAAGACACCACACTATCCATCGCCACCCACTAAGCCTACTCCTACTCCAACTCCGTACCGTCCACCAGTTGTGGTGAAACCACCACCTAAGACACCACAATATCCCTCACCACCAGTTGTGGTGAAACCACCTCCTAAGACACCATACTATCCATCCCCTCCTACTAAGAAGCCTACTCCAACTCCAACTCCGTACCGTCCACCAGTTGTGGTGAACCCACCGCCTAAGACACCACAATATCCCTCGCCACCAGTAGTGGTGAAACCACCTCCTAAGACACCACACTATCCATCGCCACCCACTGAGAAGCCTACTCCAACTCCATACAGTCCACCAGTTGTGGTGAAACCACCGCCTAAGACACCACACTATCCATCACCGCCAGTAGTGGTGAAACCACCTCCAAAGACACCATACTATCCATCGCCACCCATTGAGAAGCCTACTCCAACACCGTACAGTCCATCGCCGCCAATTGTGGAGAAACCACCGCCTAAGACACCACACTATCCATCGCCGCCCGTTGTGGTGAAACCGCCTCCAAAGACACCACACTATCCATCGCCACCCACTGAGAAGCCTACTCCAACTCCGTACTATCCATCCCCGCCAGTTGTGGTGAAACCGCCGCCTAAGACACCACACTATCCATCGCCGAAGCCTACTCCAACTCCGTACCAGCCTACTCCAACTCCGTACCGTCCATCACCACCTGATCATTTGGGGAAACCGCCAGTTGATGATGATGTGAAACCACCACCTCATAAAAGTAAGCCAAAGCCAAAACCACCGGTGGTGATCGAACCTCCTCCAAGTTATCCATATGGGAAGCCGCCACCTCCACCCATTTACTAGAAACCAACATAGGCTTTGGTTAGGTTGTCACATGAGAGATAAATCTAATAGTAACGTGTAGTGCTTTAATTATCTATGTATGGCACATTAAGAAGGGAATCTTGTTTGTTTGTGTGTTTGTTTCAACTCTACTTTTAAATCAATGGCTAAAGATAACAGCTAAGTATTACCTTAAACGCATGCATGCATATGCACAATTGTTGGCTGATTTCTCTTGCCCTCTGTCTTGTCTTCTGTCTTTGTTATAATCTTGATCAAATCTCCTATTTCTTTACTTTAACTACAAAATAAATTAAATAAACTTAATCAAATGCCTCAATATTCTAACATCCAATTGTTCATTCTCAAAAACTTGCATGCCATATTTCGCAGTTGATTCAGAAGAATTAATTAATTCAATTTCATCAATCTCGACTTCAATCATGCTCAATTCAAACTCAAGGTTCACATGATTAATTATTAATCCAATTTCAACCTTCAATTTAACAAAACCCAAATGTCAATTTACAAATCAAGCTAATCCTTAAGCTTACAACGAACCCTAATGATCAATTCGAATTTTATCCTTTATCCCCACAAAATATAGTTTCCTATTCTTAAATCTCTTGTTTTGAGTTTGGATTCAACAGTTGGTTTAAGGCTTTGTTTAACACGAGCTCTATAGTCATGCCCTTCATTCAACATTTTAGGACTTTTTCAAAACCTGTCTGTTTTTCCAGAAATGGAGCTTAAGGGTCTGTTCATTCTTCAATAAAAAAGAAGAAGAAAACCAACCCATATGTTTATCTCAAACTAGGACCAAATAGGCTAAGGTAGCTCCTATGTCCTAATCAAATCTTAGATCAAATAAGCCCTAAAACCTGCAAGACCTTATACCTATCCTAACAAGGAATTAGTCTTAGAATGTCACTTTCTAGATCTCAAACACTATGCTTATATCAAACAAACCAAAAGTAGATGCAATTACATAAAACACATCATAAGAGCTATATCAAACAGAACATACATTTCATCAGACCAATTTATACATTTGGAAACCGACTAAAATGACTAAAAAAAATCGACATTGTAGAGAAATATAGGGAATTTGATCCTCCCATCACAGTATAATCACATTTGAACTGATTAAACAACAGAAAGGATTGAACAGTGTACCTAGTGCTGGACTTGAGATCGCGTAGGGTTATGTGCTTCAGGATGTTCTTGCCGGGATTAGGAGCTACCGGAGCTCAATACTGAAGAAGGTTTGGAGTAAGGAGAGATAGAAGAGGTTCTCCTCAAAAAATCCTGGCAAGAGGAAACCGCCGCTTCCCGGAAGGTCCGGCGGCGTCTTCCACCGGCGTCAAAACGGAGTTTTTTCCCGACCCAGTCATTTCTCTATAAAAAAAAATAAAAAATAAAAAAAATTATAATAATAATAATTAATGTTTTATTTGCCATGTAGTAAAAATAATCTTATATATTATCACATTTTTTTTTTTAATTCAATAAAAAAAAGTACTTTTTCTGTTAAAAAACTTATTACCAATTGTAAAAAAATAAAGAAATTATTAATTTTAATAAATATTTGAAATATAGAAAAAAAAAAAAAAAAAAACTCATTATACAGATTTTATTGACGAAATGACCCTAAAGAATTACTTATTTGCATCCGTGGTCACCACTTAATTTTTATTGCTTTGGTGACCACTTTATTTTTTTGAACGAAAATACCTTCATCGCAAATACTTACATTTTTTCATTTCGTTATTTTTTACTTCTTTTTTCTCTCTCTTCTCTCTCTTCTCGAGACGACACGACGGCGGAACCCTAAACAAACATATTACACCGATCACGACGAAAACATGTTCTAATATCAGGTGATTGAATTCATTTATGTTCTTATTTTCATTATGTTCATTTTCAAACCCTGAATCATTAAGTTTTATTATTATTCATCTTAGTTGTTCATCTTGTCGATGATAATGTTTGCAGTTGATGATGTCCTGATTTGGTTCTGTTTCAAGAAAGATTCATTGATTCTCAAAACAACTTTAAATATAAAATAATAAGAACTTCCAACCAAATCCAGAGGATAGGTTGAGCCACTAATGAACCTATATCTTTAATTAAAAAAAAAATCATTTTTTTATCTTCTTTATCATTTTTTTTCTCAACCTTTCACTTTTTTTTAAAAAAAAAATATTAAATATTTGCTTTCTTAATCTTTCACTTTCTTTTAAAAAGTATAAAAAATATATATAAACAGATCCTGATTTATGTGGATGATAACTTCATTTATTTGGACCTTATTATTAGGGGATTTGTCAAACTTCTTTATATATACTTTTAGAAACTTTATTTTATATACTTTTAGTAACTTTATGTTATCTCTTAAACCATGGATTTTCATAATTCAAATAAATTCTTACAATCTTACCTATAAGTCTTGTATGGTTGTTAAACAGGATCTCTATTTTTCTATATATAAGAGAGTGTTCTCAAGTATAAGTACAAGGTAGTAAATTGATAGTAGTATACTATGAAATCTGTTTATAATCCCTTACTGATCCTGTCGCTGGTCGTAATTACTCTCTCCACCAATGTCGGCGGTAGGCCCGTACAAAAGCCTATGCCAGCTCCGCACCATTCATCACCGCCAGTTGAGGAGAAACCACCCGTTGATGTGAAACCACCTTCCCATAAATCGCCTAAGACACCACATCCATCGCCTCCACCACCAACCACTGAGAAACCTATGCCATCACCGCCAAAAGAAGGGAAACCACCGGTTGATGCAAAACCACCTCCCTATAAATCGCCTAAGATACCACATCAATCGCCTACTCCGCCACCCACAAGAAGCCTATGCCATCACCACCAGTTGATGTGAAACCACCTTCCCATAAATCTCCTAAGACACCACATCCATTGCCTCCACCGCCACCCACAGATAAGACTATGCCATCACCACCAGTTGATGAGAAACCACCTTCCCATAAATCTCCTAAGACACCACATTCATCGCCTCCACCGCCACCCACAGATAAGCCTATTTCATCACCTCCAGTTGATGTGAAACCACCTTCCCATAAATCTCCTAAGACGCCACTTCCACCGCCACCCACATCGTCGTCAAATCATTTGGTGAAATCGTCGCCCGTACAGAAGGCTGCACAAGCTCCGCACCATCCATCACTTGCCCATACATAAGCCTAGTCCAGCTCCGCACCATCCATCACCGCTAGATGAGGGGAAATCGTGGTTAATGTTAGAGACCCTCCTAAAAGTAATTCAAAGCATCACCACGTGATGCCGCCATCACCATCCGTTTACTAAGAGTCAACTTAGGCCGGTTAAGTTGGCACATGAGAGATCTATTTAATAGTAAATTTAGTACTTTTAATTATCTATGTATGGACATTAAGAAGGAAATATGGTTGGTTGCTGTTAAATTTTAGAAAAATAACAGAATTGAAAGTGTTTTATTATTGAAATAATTAATCTCTCCCTTAATACAAAATTTATTATTAACTTTAAATAAAAAAATAACTATCAACTATTAAAATTAATTAATTAATTAACAATTTAATAATATACCAAATAAGTTTTACCTTAACAAAAAACAAGTTTATCAAATTATGTTTTTCATTAGAATGTTGTCATTTTGTCCCTTTTATTGAAGTCAAATTCTTTATTCCCTAAAATTTATTTTCATATAAACTCACACCAGATGAACCATTCATTTTCAGCCAGCCCAATTTAGTCCTTCCATTTTTTAAGGCTACCCAATGTAGACCTTCTATTTTTTTAAGCTACTAGAGCAATGTGAACAAAATCAAACACATCCATAGTACTAGAGCATGTAAATAATGATTTGTTATAGTTTTCTTCAATGAGTAAAATAAGTCTATCATATAATGAGATATACAATAAGTAATGTAAAGAAACTTAGCAAATTAACAACATTGTCTTTGTGTCGATATAAAGTTGCAATGCATTATTAGTTTTTATTGCAAAAAGATTTAATAAATCATTATCGTCGCCACACAGCATTTTATAAAGACATGTCGAGAAAGAAACTAAAAAAGACGAATTAAACCTGATAGATATAAATGTCAAATTACCATAAGATACAATTGAGTCCCTCATTGATAAGGATGCCCAATAAACACTTGATTTATGCCCTTCAAAAGTTTTTAGACATGAACCATCAATATAGCCCAGATCTTTATCGTTGTATCATGATGCATGAAGTAATAACACATTAAATTGGAGAAAAATATATCGACCAAAATCTCTCTTGTGACATTTAGAATAACTGCAAGTACCATACATTCATCTAGAAATGACAAAGGATGCATTTGGTCCGAATAGAATTGTAAGAAAGTGAAAGATAGAATAACCGCAAATATCATGCATGCCTCTAAAAAATGACAATGGTACATTTTTTCTGAACATAATTATAAGAAAATGAATGGAGGTATTAATTTCAATAAAAATTGAAACATAGAAAAAAGATTTGCAAAAAGAAATAGAATTCAACTTAGTTTAAAAAATAAATTCAGGAATGAACAGTCTAGTTAAAACTGTATACTATCAAACTTTTTCACTTTCTTTTAACCTACATTACTTAAAACTTATCCATATAATAAAACACATTAAGAAAGAAAACATTGTTTATTGATATTTTCTACTTTAATTAAGTTAATATATTAAATATATATGGTCCTATGACGGACAAACAACCGATTAAACTGACTGAATCTTGTCTCATTGCCGACCGACCAATTGGTGGTAGAGTCTTAATTACACAATTTTTATAATTTAGAATAACTTGTTAAAGCTTTTTGTTTATCCAATTTAACAAATAAAAACAAGTTAATAGATAAATATAATATTTTTCATATAATTATGATAGGATTGAACCTTATACAAAATATATAATATTTATTTAAAAAATAACTATAATATTAATCTATTATATACAAAAATACATCTAGATTTAACAAATAATAAAAAAAAAAATATTAGACTTAGGTCTAACCCCTTTTAATTTATATAATTATATATTATTATTACATATATAATTAAGTATATACATTAACAATTTTAAAATATACATATTAAAATATAAAATTAATTAAAAATAATAACAAGTAATGGTACTATAAAAATATAATATTTATTTATTTGAATAAATAAATATATTATTTATTTTATAAATATAAATTAACTATTTTTAATATAAAATACTAAAATTCGAAATTATTTAAATTTATAAAATCTTATTATTTTAAATATATAATCTCGATTAATAAACAAATATAAATTAACTCTTTTCAATGTATAATTTTATAAATTATAAATTAAAAAAATATTAACTCATAATTACTTAATTTTAAATATAAAATAATAAGAACTTCCAAACCAAATCCAAGGGATAGTGAGCCACTAGCGGACCTATAGCTAATTTTAAGAAAATATTTTTTTATCTTTCTTTCTCTTTATTTTCCTCAACCTTTAAATTTCTATAAAAAAAAAGTATTAAATTTTTTGCTTTCTCAATCTTTCACTTTCTTTAAAAGTATTAAACTATATATAAATAGAGCCTGATTAACGGGGTAGGTGATAAGTGATAACTTCATTTATTTGGACTTATTACTAGGTGATTTGTCAACTTCTTCTTTATATACTTTTAGAAACTTTATGCCATCACTTAAAACATGGATTTCATAATTCAAATAATTCTTAAAATCTTACATATAAGTCTGTATGTTGTAAATAGGATCTCTATTTTCTCTATATAAGAAAGTGTTCTCAAGTACAAGGTAGTAAATTGATAGTAGTATACAATGAAGTCTGTTTTTAATCCCTTACTAATCCTGTCGCTGGGGTAATTACTCTCTCTACCATGTCTGCAGTAGGCCCGTACAAAAGCCTATGCCAGCTCCCCACCATTCATTACCGCCAGTTGAGGGAAAACCGCCAGTTGATGTGAAACCACCTTCCCATAAATCGCCTAAGACACCACATCCATCGCCTCCACCACCACCCACTGAGAAACCTATGCCATCACCGCCAAAAGAAGGGAAACCACCAGTTGATGCAAAACCACCTCCCTATAAATCGCCTAAGATACCACATCAATCGCCTCCTCCGCCACCCACAGAGAAGCCTATGCCATCACCACCAGTTGATGTGAAACCACCTTCCCATAAATCTCCTAAGACACCACATCCATCGCCTCCACCGCCACCCACAGATAAGACTATGCCATCACCACCAGTGGATGAGAAACCACCTTCCCATAAATCTCCTAAGACACCACATTCATCGCCTCCACCGCCACCCACAGATAAGCCTATTCCATCACCACCAGTTGATGTGAAACCACCTTCCCATAAATCTCTAAGACGCCACATTCACCGCCATCCACATCGTCGTACAAATCATTTGGTGAAACCGTCGCCCGTACAGAAGCCTGCACAGCTCCGCACATCCATCGACGCCCATACATAAGCCTAGTCCAGCTCCGCACCATCCATCACCGTAGATGAGGGGAAATCGTGGGTTAGTTAGAGACCCTCTATAAGTAATCCAAAGCTCACCACGTGATGCCGCCATCACCATCCTTTTACTAGTGTCAACTTAGGCTGGTTAAGTTGGCACATGAGAGATCTATTTAATAGTAAATTTAGTACTTTAATTATCTATGTATGGAACATTAAGAAGGAAATATGGTTGGTTGATGTTAAATTTTAAAAAAAAATAATTGAATTGAAAGAGTTTTATTATTGAAATAATTACATCTCTCCCTTAATACAAAATTTTATTATTAACTTTAAATAAAAAATAACTATCAACTATTATAATTAATTAAATAATATATAATTTAATAATATACAAAATAAAGTTTTACCTTGACAAAAACAAGTTTATGAAATTATGATTTTCAAATGTTGTCATTTTGTCCCTAAAATTTATTTTCATATAAACTCACACCAGATGAACCATTTCATTTTCAACAAGCCCAATTTAGTCTTCCATTTCTTTAAGGCTACCCAATGTAGACCTTCCATTTTTTTAAGCTACTCAATATTAGACATTCCAATCTCAATTTATCAAAACCCAATTAATCCAAATTTCCCAAGTTTAATTAGCTCAAAACCACCCTAATTATCAATTCAAATTTTATCCTTATGTCTTGTTTTGAATTTGGAATTAACAGTTGGTTTAGGGATTTGTTTAAAATATGTTTGTTATAAAAGAAAATAGTTTTATTTTTTTAACTTATGAGTTTTAGTGTTATCTAATCTCAAACATTTTGATAACATAGGAAAACACTTTTTATGAATGGGATTTAATCCGAAATATTTTGATATCTTTAAAAAATTATTTCACATTAACTAACTTAATGAGTTAATTAATCTATTATTAGTCGGTGAAGGACTTTCTTAAAACTAGTTTGTTTTCCATCAACAAAAATTAAGGATATGTTAGGCTTTTCAAAATAATGTCTCACTTCTCCACTAAACCCAAAATTAATTATTTTTTAATAATTTAAAAAAACTTTCAAGATAATTAAAAATCTTTAAAAATAATTATTTATTTTAAAAGAAAATTCCTAAAATGCAAACAATTGAAATTTTTAAACCTCGAGCTTTTCTGCAAAGATTTTAAACAAAAAGGTTTTTTCGTGTTTACAATATTAGATTATCTATATACATAAAATGAACAAAAACAAACATATCCAGTAGTACTAGAGTAGGTAAATAATGATTTGTTATAGTTTTCTTCAATGAGTAAAATAAGTCCATTGGGATATACAATAAGTAATGTAAAAAACCTAGCAAATTATAGCATTTACTTTGTGTCGATGTAAAGTTGCAATGCATTATTAGTTTTTATTGCCAAATGATTTAATAAATCATTATCGTCGCCACACAACATTTTATAAAGACATGTCTGGAAAGAAGCCAAAAAGACAGATTAACCTGGTAGGTATAACATGTCAAATTACCATAAGATACAAATTGAATCCCTCGATTTATAAGGATGCCCAATAAACACTTGATTTATGCCCTTCAAAAGTTTTTAGACATGAACCATCAAATATAGCCCAGATCTTTATCGTTATATCATGATGCATTCAATAATAACACATTAAACTGGAGAAAAATCTACCGACGAAATCTCTCTTGTGACATTTTAGAATAATTGCATTTACTAGACATGCATCAAGAAATGACAAATGATGCATTTGATCCGAATAGAATTATAAGAAAGTGAAAGGTAGAATAACCGCAAATATTATACATGCCTCTAGAAAATGACAAATGTGTATTTTTTCTAAACATAATTATAATAAAATGAAAGGAGGTATTAATTTCAATAAATATTTAAACATAGAAAAAAAAAATTCCAAAAAGAAATAGAATTTCAACTAAGTTTAAAAAAACAATTCATGAATGAACAGTTTAGTTAAAACTAGTATACTATCAAACTTTTCACTTTCTTTAACTAACGTTACTTAAACTTATCCATTAATCAAAACACATCTAAAAAAGAAAACTATATTTTATTGATATTTTCTACTTTAATTAAGTTAATATATTAAATATATATTAATTAAACGATTATTATAATTTAGGATAACTTGTTAAACCTTTTTTTATCCAATTTAACAAATCAAAATCAAGTTAATAGATAAATATAATATTTTCATATAATTATGAAAGGATTGAACCTTATACAAATATACAATATTTATTAAAAAAAAATAACTATAATATTAATCTATTATATATTTATAAAAATACATATAGATTTAACAAATAATAAAAAAAAATATTGGACTTAAGTCTAACCCCTATTAATTTATATAATTATATATTATTGTTATATATATAATTAAGTATATAAATTAACAATTTTAAAATATATATATTAAAATATAAAATTAATTAAAAAATAATTACAAGTAATGGTACAATACAAATATTATATTATTTATTTGAATAAATAAATATATTTATTTTATAAATATAAATTAACTCTTTTTAATGTAAAAGACTAAAATCGAATTATTTATAATTTATAAAATTTTATTATTTTAAATATATATTTCGATTAATTTAAAAATATAAATTTACAAATATAAATTAACTATTTCAAAGTATAAATTAATAAAACAAAATAAAATTATTAACTCGTAATTATTAAATTTTAAATATAAAATAATAAGAACTTCCAACAAAATCTAGAGGATAGGTTGAACCAAGACCTATAGCTTAATTAAAAAAAAAAAGCATTTTTTTTTTATCTTCCTTTACATTTTTTTTTCTCAACCTTTCACTTTCTTAAAAAAAAAGTATTAAATATTTGCTTTCTTAATCTTTCACTTTCTTTTAAAAAGTATTAAAATATATATATATAAATAGATCCTGATTTACAGTGGATGATAACTTCATTTATTTGGAGGATTTGTCAAACTTCTTTATATACTTATAGAAACTTTATTTTATATACTTTTAGTAACTTTATGTTATCACTTAAATCATGAATTTTTATAATTCAAACAAATTCTTAAATTCTTACATATAAGTCTTGTATGGTTTTAAAATAGGATCTCTATTTTTCTCTATATAAGAGTGTTCTCAAGTACAAGGTATTAAATTGATAGTAATATACCATGAAATCTTTTTATAATCCCTTACTGATCCTGTCACTGGTCGTAATTACTCTCTCCACCGATGTCATCGGTAGGCCCGTACAAAAGCCTATGCCAGCTCCGCACCATTCATCACCGCCAGTTGAGGGGAAACCGCCATTGATGTGAAACCACCTTCCCATAAATCGCCTAAGACACCACATCCATCGCCTCCACCACCACCACTGAGAAACCTATGCCATCACCGCCAAAAGAAGGGAAACCACCGTTTGATGCAAACCCACCTCCCTATAAATCGCCTAAGATACCACATCAATCGCCCCTTCCGCCACCCACAGAGAAGCTTATGCCATCACCACCAGTTGATGTGAAACCACCTTCCCATAAATCTCCTAAGACACCACATCCATCGCCTCCACCGCCACCCACAGATAAGACTATGCCATCACCACCAGTGGATGAGAAACCACCTTCCCATAAATCTCCTAAGACACCACATTCATCGCCTCCACCGCCACCCACAGATAAGCCTATTCCATCACCACCAGTTGATGTGAAACCACATTCCCATAAATCTCCTAAGACGCACATTCACCGCCACCCACATCGTCGTCAAATCATTGGGTGAAACCGTCGCCCATACAGAAGCCTGCACAAGCTCCGCACCATCCATCGACGCCCATACATAAGCCTAGTCCAGCTCCGCACCATCCATCACCGCTAGATGAGGGGAAATCGTGGGTTAATGTTAGAGACCCTCCTATAAGTAAACCAAAGCATCACCACGTGATGCCGCCATCACCATCCGTTTACTAAGTATCAACTTAGGCTGGTTAAGTTGGCACATGAGAGATCTATTTAATAGTAAATTTAGTACTTTAATTATCTATGTATGGAACATTAAGAAGGAAATATGGTTGGTTGATGTTAAATTTTAAAAAAATAATTGAATTGAAAGAGTTTTATTATTGAAATAATTGCATCTCTCCCTTAATACAAAATTTTATTATTAACTTTAAATAAAAAAATAACTATCAACTATTAATTAATTAATTAATTAACAATTTAATAATATACAAAATAAGTTTTACCTTGACAAAAACAAGTTTATGAAATTATGATTTTCATTATAATGTTGTCATTTTGTCCCTAAAATTTATTTTCATATAAACTCACACAGATGAACCAATTCATTTTCAACAAGCCCAATTTAGTCTTCCATTTTTTAAGCTACTCAATATTACACATTCCAATCTCAATTTATCAAAACCCAATTAATCCAAATTTCCCAAGTTTAATTAGCTCAAAACCACCCTAATTATCAATTCAAATTTTATCCTTATATCTTGTTTTGAATTTGGAATTAACAGTTGGTTTAGGGATTTGTTTAAAATATGTTTGTTATTAAAGAAAATAGTTTTATTTTTTTAACTTAAGAGTTTTTAGTGTTATCTAATCTCAAACATTTTGATAACATAGGAAAACACTTTTTATGAATGGGATTTAATCCGAAATATTTTGATATCTTTAAAAAATTATTTCACATTAACTAACTTAATGAGTTAACTAATCTATTAGTAGTTGGTGAAGGACTTTCTTAAAACTAGTTTGTTTTCCCTCAACAAAAATTAAGAGTATGTTAGGCTCTATGAATAATGTCTCACTTCTCTACTAAATCCCAAAATTAATTATTTTTGATTAATTTTAAAAATCTGTCAATATAATTAAAAAATTTTAAAAATAATTTTTTATTTTAAAAGAAAATTCCTAAAGTGCAAATCGGTTGAAATTCTTAAATCTCGAACTTTTCTGTAAAGCTTTTATACAAAGGTTTACAATATTAGATTATCTATATACATAAAATGAACAAAATCAAACACATCCATAGTAATAGAGCAGGTAAATAATTATTTGTTATAGTTTTCTCCAATGAGTAAAATAAGTCAATCATATAATGGGATATACAATAAGTAATGTAAAGAAACCTAGCAAATTAACGGCATTGTCTTTGTGTCGATGTAAAGTTGCAATGCATTATTAGTTTTTATTGTCAAAGATTTAATAAATCATAATCGTCGTCACACAACATTTTATAAAGACATGTCGGGAAAGAACCCAAAAACGGATTAAACCTGATATATATAACATGTTTATTACCATAAGATACAAATTGAGTCCCTCGATTGATAAGGATGCCCAATAAAAACTTGAGTTATGCCCTTCAAAAATTTTAGACATGAACCATCAAATATAGCCCAAATCTTTATTGTTATATCAAGATCCATGCAGTAATAACACATTAAACTGGAGAAAAATCTACAGGCCAAATCTTTCTTTGACATTTTAATATAACTGCAAGTACTAGACACATCTAGAAATGACAAAAATGACAAATCTCTCTTTGACATTTTAGAATAACTGCAAGTACCAGACATGCATCTAGAAATGACAAAAATGCATTTGGTCCAAATAGAATTGTAAAAAAGTGAAAGGTAGAATAACCACAAATATCATACCTGCCTCTAGAAAATGACAAATGGTGCATTTTTTATAAACATAATTATAAGAAAATGAAAGAGGTATTAATTTCAATAAATATTTGAAACATAAAAAAGAGATTTTCTTTCATGAATGAACAGTTTAGTTAAAACTAGTATACTATCAAACTTTTTCACTTTCTTCTAATCTACATTATTTAAAACTTATCCATATAATCAAAACACATTTAAAAAAGAAAACCATGTTTTATTGATATTTTCTACTTTAATTAAGTTAATATATTAAATATATTTAATTACACGATTATATAATTTAGAATAACTTGTTAAAGCTTTTTGTTTATCCAATTTAACAAATCAAAATCAAGTTTTTCATATAATTATGAAAGGATTAAACCTTATACAAAATATACAATATTTATGTAAAAAATAACTATAATATTACTATTATATTTACAAAAATACATATAGATTTAACAAATAATAAAAAAAAATATTGGACTTAAGTCTAACCTCTATTAATTTAATATTATATATTATTATTATATATATAATTAAGTATATACATTAACAATTTTAAAATATATATTAAAAAATAATTACAAGTAATGGTGCTATAAAAATATTATATTTATTTATTTTATAAATAAAATTAAATCTTTTTAATGTAAAATACTAAAATCAAAATTATTTATAATTTAAAAATTTTATTATTTTAAATATATATTTCGATTAATTTACAAATATAAATTAACACTTCTCAATATATAAGCGTATAAATTAATAAAATTTAAAAAAAAAATATTAACTCATAATTACTTAATTTTAAATACAAAATAAGAAGAACTTCCAACAAAATCCAAGTACTGGGTTGAGACACTAATGGACCTATAGCTTAATTAAAAAATAGTATTTTTATCTTTCTTTCCCACCTTTCTTTTTTCTTAACAATTCACTTTCCTCAAAAAAAAAATTAAATTTTTGCTTTCTTAATCTTTCATTTCATTTAAAAAGTATTAAAAATATATATATATATATATATATATATATAAATAGAGCCTGATTTACGGGTTAATGATAACTTCACTTATTTGGACTTATTATTAGGTGATTTGTCAAACTTCTTTATATACTTTTTAGAAATTTTATGTCATCAACTATGGATTTTCATAATTTAAACAAATAAATTTTACATATAAGTCTTGTATGGTTGTAAAATAAGATCTCTATTTTTCTTATATAAGAGAGTGTTCTCAAATACAATGTACTAAATTGATAGTAGTATACCATGAAGTCGGTTTATAATTATTTACTTGTCCTATCGTTGGTTGTCCTATCGTTGGTGATAATTTTCTCTCCACCAATGTCGGCGGTAGGCCCGTACAAAAGTCTATGCCAGCTCCGCACCATTCATCACCGCCAGTTGAGGGAAAACCATCGGTTGATGTGAAATCACATTCGCATAAATCGCCTAAGACATCACATCCATCGCCTCCACCACCACCCACTGAGAAACATATGCCATCACCGCCAGAAAGAAGGGAAACAACAGTTGATGTGAAACCACCTCCCCATAAATCGCCTAAGACACCACATCTATCGCCTCCTCCGCCACCCACAGAGAAGCATATGCCATCACCACCAGTTGGTGTGAAACCACCTTCCCATAAATTGCCTAAGAAATCACAGCCATCGCCTTCACCGCCACCCACAGATAAGACTATGCAATCACCACCAGTTGATGTGAAACCACCTTCCCTAAATCGCCTAAGACACACACATTCATCGCCTCCACCGCCACCAACAGATAAGCCTACGCCATCACCACCAGTTGATGTGAAACCACCTTCCCATAAATCGCCTAAGACGCCACATCCACCGCCACCCGCATCGTCGTCATATCATTTGGTAAACCGTCTCCCTGTACAGAAGCCTGCACAAGCTCCGCACCATCCATCGACGCCCATACATAAGCCTAGTCCAGCTCCGCACCATCCATCACCGCTAGATGAGAGGAAATCGTGGGTTAATGTTAGAGACCCTCCTAAAAGTAATTCAAAGCATCACCACGTGATGCCATCACCATCCATTTACTAAGAGTCAACTTAGGCTGGTTAAGTTGGCACATGAGAGATTTATTTAATAGTAAATTTAGTACTTTAATTATCTATGTATGGAACATTAAGAAGGAAATAGAAGGAAATATGGTTGGTTGCTGTTAAATTTTAGAAAAATAACAAAATTGAAAGTGTTTTATTATTGAAATAATTACATATCTCCCTTAATACAAAATTTTATTATTAACTTTAAATAAAAAAAATAACTTATCAACTATTAAAATTAATTAATTAATTAACAATTTAATAATATACAAAATAAAGTTTTACCTCGACAAAAACAAGTTGATAAAATATCAATTATGATTTTCATTATAATGTTGTTCTTTTGTCCCCTTTTAATGAAGTCGAATTCTTTATTCCCTAAAATTTATTTTCAAATAAACTCACACTAGATGAGCCATTTCATTTTCAGCAAGTCCAATTTAGTCCTTCCATTTTTTTTTAAGGCGACCCAATGTAGACCTTCTATATTTTTAAGCTACTCAATATTAGACATTCCAATCTTAATTTATCAAAACCCACCTAATCCAAATTCCCAAGCTTAATTAGCTCAAAACTACCCTAACGACCCTAATGATCAATTCAAATTTTATCCTTATATTTTGTTTTGAATTTAGAATCAACAGTTGGTTTAGGGATTTGTTTAAAATATGTTTGCTATTAAATAAAATAGTTTTATTCTTCTAACTTAAGAGTTCTTAGTGGAATATGATCTTAAATATTTTGATAACTTAGGCAAAACTCTTTTATGAGTTTCTAATGGGATTCAATCAAAACATTTTATATCTTAAAAAATTATTTCACATAAACTAACTTAATGAGTTAATTAATCTATTATTAATTGGTGAAAGATTTTTTTTTTAAAACTAATATGTTTTCAAGCAATAGAGTTTAAGAGTATGTTAGATTCTTCAAATAATGACTAGAATTGTATTAAGTTCCAACTCAAAATAATGTCTCAAAACTTCCTATTTATCAAAAGTAGTCTAATCAATCCACAAATTTACAACAATATCACTACCGCTAATTCCTATCATCTCGATTATTTGTCGACTGCTAATATCCATACCTATATTAAACATCATTAAAGTAAAAAATAAAAACCAATTAGTAAAAATAAATAAGGTCAAAATGTTGTATAAACATTATTTGTAATACTCAACTTTATTAATACAAACTTTAACATTTTTTAAAATAAAATTATATATTCCAATTGGGATGTACACAATTAAACTTTATTTCATTTAAGGAACCTTATAAATCTAAATTTTCATAACAGACAAAAGAAATATTTCTAAAAGATGTGATATTTCAATTAATTTTCTAATTTTTTAAATTTAATTAATTTTAAAAAATTTAGACTAAAACATATTATGATATTATATAATCCCATTATACAATGATGGATATGCGTGCAGATGATCGGATCTGTAAGAATCGACACGTGTCCAGCAAATATTAACGGATGCAAACCTATTTATATTCCCCTCTTTATTCTTCTTTTCTGTTCCGCCCCTATCTCTCTCTCTCCTCTTTCATCTTCATTATTCATCTCTCTCTACCATTCGCCTATTTGATTCCTTCTCTTCCCAACCCATCTAGAGCTCCTCTTACTTCTCAAATTTAAACTTTTTCGATTTACCCTTTTCATTCTATAACCAATCGAATCCGATCTTCTTCAATATTAAATCCCGGGTTTGATTCGAACTGAGGGTAGGGAGAGATCTACATGGCGACTTCTTCGACGAGCACTGTCTACATCCAGGTGATTGAGGATGTGATCAGCAAGGTTCGAGAAGAGTTCATTAGCAACGGAGGTCCTGGTGATAGTGTCCTCAACGAACTTCAAGGAGTTAGTGTTTCAATCTCTTTTCATCGTTTTACTATTTTTCATTGGATTTGATGCTTGTTTTAGCTTAAATTTAAGATTTTGATCTGATCGGTTTTAGGGTTTTACTATTGATGTATCTCTCATATTTCTGTCTTAACTATGTGGATAATAGATTTGGGAAATGAAAATGATGCAAGTTGGAGCAATACTGGGTCCTATAGATAGGTCTGCTGTGCAGAAATCAGCACCTGGACCTGCAATCACACCAGTTCATGATCTTAATGTTCCATATGAGGGGAATGATGAATATGAAACACCCACAACTGATTTACTTTTTCCACCAGTGAGTTTAACCCTAATTTTCTTTTGTGATTGTATTTCTAGAAGATGACTTTAAACTCTCCAATATTCTATAACATCATTGCAGACACCAATGCAAACGCCTTTGCCAGGAACTGCTCAAACACCATTACCTGGAATTGTCCAAACGCCTCTACCTGGAACAGCTGACAGCTCATTGTTCAGCATTCCTGGTGGTGGTACTCCCATATCCCCTAGTGACTATCATTCTGTTAATGAAAATGGTGGTGTATCTGAGATGAAACCTGGGAGGCCTAGCCTATTCATGGTAAATGTTCTACTGTTTGTTGGTACATAGTTTTGGGCATGTTCGTATTCTTTCTCTTTCACCCTCTTCTCATTTCTCTCTTTACTGTATTATGATATGGAATCTTCATTTGTACCTGACTTTTATCTCATCTGGTTATCAGTTGATGTTAACATGTGTTATTGTTTTGCAGCAACATCCTTCTCCCTGGATGAACCAAAGGTCCCCTTTAGGTGTCGACGTAAACATTGGTACATATCAGCTTTATCCAGTGTAAACATTGATTTACTATTACTTATGGAAATGACTGATCAAGTTAATTGTTACAGCATATGCAGAAGGACGGGAAGATTTGGAGAGGGGCTTGTCCAATAGGCCCATGACCCAGGTCAGATATATCTCCTCTTAGTTGCATAATAATGTGGAAGCTACTTTAGTGGCATTCTTTTCAACTATATTCAAATGCTAAGAATTTCTTTATCTATACTCTTGTTATTTTCCATTACTTATATGGTCGTTTTGGTGAAACAACCCCCTCTTCCTTGATTTCTATCTTTTTTTCTTAGTTTGGATTATGTTAATCTAATATTTGGATGATAGTTTTCCTATTCTTTTGTATTCTTAGGCCCCATTCGAACTTGGGTTTTGGATAAAAGAATGGGTTATTTTCAAATACCTTGTTCGGGTAGGTTATTGAAAAATGGTTATTTTGTAAAAAAAACAGTTGTGGTATAAATATATAATGAAGAAAGATATATAATTATATATATATTTAAGAAATAGACGGTAATTGTTATTTTGGTTGATGATTTGAATGATGGGATGGATGATTGGATAGAGGGTTAAACACATATAACTCAAACCGAACAAGGCCTTTTTATATGTAAAGATAATATTATCTCTATTATGACCCACACGGTGTTCTAAATGGCGAGAGTCGGTGGTGGGGCTTTCAGTGACCGCCTCGGCAAGGCAGTTGAATTTATTCCCCCTACTTTTATACATAAATATATTTTCATGCATGTAATTACAATAAATGATATGTAAAAGTTATACAAGGTACAAATAAAATATAAATGCAATTAACAATATAATTTATAAAGTCCGTTACCATTTTAATACTGAAAAGGTAATATCAATACTTTTACCTTTTAACAATAGTCTACATTTATATTCAAAGATTCAATATCCATGCGACTTTAACTTCTGAGTTCTTAAGAAAGGGCTTCTTAGGGCCATTAAACATAGAGACCGAGATGATTTCACTAAGAATACAGATTGAAATAGGGGTGATGGCAGTGGGAGGTTGTGCAACTGCAACCCTTCCTTGGTCTAAAACTAAATTAAAAAATCTGATCATTCTTTTTAGCTGTCTTATTTTCCTTTTCTTTTTCTTTTTTTCCGGAAACCTTTTTAGCTGTTTCATACTTAAAACATCTATTTTGTCCATGGTTAATGGCATAATGTGCATATGGCTAAAGAGTACGTTAACCAATAGGAAGAAAGGACAAAAGAGTCCTTAAAGTTTGACTATATGTGAAAACAAGCCCTGAAAAGGTACACTGTAATCCATTTTTTTTAAATGGTACAAATATGCCCATCGGTTATCAACTTTCTTCTTGTAACAGTCTTTGTTTTATAATTTTTGTTGAACACCATTTGATCTTCAAAACACATATAGATGTTGAGATGACTAGAATAAATCCTCGAATATACAAAAGCGGTTATAATGTAAGTATATTTGGGATTTGTATTAGCCATCTCTTTTATTATGTGTGCATTTTGGGTTGACGTGGCACTATTTAATAAAAATCTTTAAATGGAGATTATTTGGTGAAGATGACTATTTAGTATATTGTTATATGTACCATCTGTATAATATTTAGGTTAATTTGTACATTTTCAAGATTAGGGGCTTATTTACACACCTTTCGTCAAAGTTTAGGAGCTCTTTTGTCCTTTACTATTTGCCATACATAGATAATTGTTTGATTTGTTGCATAAGTTAAAACCACACATTAAGTGACCAACCAACAAATTGATAATTTAATTGAGTCATGGGATTGCAAAGAATGCTTGTAGAAGTGCAGTTTTATGTGAACAAATGGTACTTGAGAACATATGTGACAAACAAAAAACATACTCTAGCATACATGCTTAACAAGCGATTAGATAGGACTGAGTCATCCACCATAATGAAATGAGGAAATTGCATTGAAGGTTCGAAAAGGGAATAAGGGAGTTATTAGAACAACTCTATGTCATTTAAGCCAAATATCGAAGCCTGTTATTTGTCATTTTCTCATGGTGCTGAATCAGGCGTGAGTTGCATGCTTTCTTTGCATATTAACTCCCAAAGTCTTGGTGTTCAATTCATTTAAAGTCTGAAGTTACCAGTCTTGTCAAACTAAGAACATCAATTTCCTATATTCTTGCTAAAAATAATCTGTATTCCATCAATAAGACATGAAAAACTATTAGCTGAAAAAAAACGGAAAAGAAAACATTAGTTTGTGTTTGGTTGGGAAGAAAAGCTAAGAGAAATAAGATTTATTCTAAAGTTGCTTATGTATGTCATCACAGTTGGTATTTTAGGGTGCCAGTCATCTTTGCAGGAAGGAGAATAAGGATTAATGATAACAACTACATTCGCTTTTGTTTTCAACATTGATTCTCCATCTTGCTGGTATAAGTGTGTACCAAAAAATATATGTTCTCTTTTTGGAAAATTTAAACTTGCATAAATTGAAGTGTGGGGAAGATTGTGAGTTCAATAGTAAAACAAGCATCCAAATGTTGTATAAAAGAAAAATGAGAAGAGGACAGTTAAGAAAGCTACAAAGGATGGAAGCTTCAAACACTAAAAGAACACACTCAAGAAAAACCGATAGATCATGATTTCTTAAAATATTATCTTGTTGTCGATTGCGAATTTCATATTTTTGGGTCCTTGAATTTCCCTTCAAATTTGATCTCTTGAACCTGCTACTTTCCCAAGAGATAATTTCAATTAGCTTTCATGAAGATGCCACGATAACTTATAAATAACACTCTTGTCCAAACTAATGTTGAAAATTCCAGGATTTCCTCGCTGCGAATGCTGGAAAGCGTAAACGGGATGATTTAGCTTCTAAGTATCGTGGTGGTGGATACATACCACAACAAGATGGAGCTGGAGATTCTATCTTAGATGATCCTAAGGTTTATTCATTTTTGTTGTAGTATCTCACTTTTTTTTGCTTTCATGTTATTTGATGTCAAATGAGTAAATAACTACCACTAGCTTCTTAGAAAAAGGTCTTATGCCATATGCTGTTAGTGAATTAAACTGAAGTGTACTACTTAATCGTATTATATTAGAAAATTATTCTGTAGTAAAATTCAGGATTAAGATAAATTACTGGTTCATGCCAGGATTCTAATTAGTCATATACTATGATTACATTGGGATGTTATTATGCCTAGTGTGCTAGCTAGTTTATATTAGTATTGTTCTATTTCATATTTTAAATAAATACACATAAAGAATGTTCTAATTTGTTCATTTTGATTGTCATTGTGTCTGCTTACCATTTTCTTTCTTTGTTCTTTTCCAAATAATTTATCTACTGTGCATTACTAAGCTATGTCATATGGATATATGATCGAAAGATCTTATTGCTTTCAAGCTGACTTTATTTTCAAATCAATTGTTAAGGGATGCTAAAGTATGCAATAGTTCAGAAGATTTAACTGTATTCAATTTTCTGGTCAAATTGGGATTAGAATTGAGTATCAGCCACTGACTTTTCTTGGTAGAAATCAAACAGACACTTGGTCTCTTTGTCTAGTAATAGTCAATTTTTAATCATTTGGTGACTAATATATGATCAAGTGAGACAATTATTTAGCTTAGAGCTTTCTGCTGAAGAAGAAGAAGATAGGATCCTGATTATTCAAGATTAATCAAATCATTGATATATTTTAATATGAAAAGAAAACATGAGATGCCAAATCAATTGTTCACTAAGATTTTGAATAGTGATTACTAAGTTGATTCCATTTTGTCTTTCTTTTTCTATGCAGTCCCATGTATATTATATTAATTCTCCATGGATTTCAAACATGAACTCTAATTTATGGCGGCCTTTTTTATATTATGAATCCATCTGTTCAAAATGTAAAAATTTGCACCAATATTGTCTCAAAGCTATATCAATAGAACCAAGTCACTATTATTTCCTTGTCCTCATGTATGTTAAACTTATGTAAACAATCCAACTTGGCAAGTTTAATCGAGAAAGGATGGTTGAAACAAAATTATGGAAAAGAGACGCAACAAAAAGTTCCTCAAGTCACAAATGAAGTTTCAAGTTATATTGACAACTAGATTTTGATAGTTCTCAATGGCTGCTTTTAGGCATGTAAAGATAAATCAACTCAATATCACATTGGAAACCTTGAGATATTGACCAAAGGGGTAAAGTTGTTTCCAAAGATTCCTCAACTAGATGGGCCAATTCCTGATCCCTATGATGATATGCTCTCTACACCCAATGTAAGTGATATTTC
This sequence comes from Impatiens glandulifera, assembly GCF_907164915.1. NCBI lineage: Eukaryota > Viridiplantae > Streptophyta > Magnoliopsida > Ericales > Balsaminaceae > Impatiens > Impatiens glandulifera. The sequence goes on along the minus strand of NC_061865.1, from coordinate 6,372,675 downwards.
ATCATTTCAAGAATTGTTTGATGGTTCACTTCAAGTAAACAACCATGTTCTTTCTACTTGAAGATATACAACTATCAAGGAACTGTCAGTGAGGACTACAACATAGTCAATACACCAGCTCCCCATGGTAAGCATCTGACCACTTAACTTATGCACTAGATTCAGGCATTGTTTGGTGTAGAAGTTTGTGGTGATGAAAGTGTTATTTATTGCCATTTTGATTGGGTTTGATTTTAGGTGATTTTTCTGTGTCTTTTTTTGTAGCATGTGGTGAAGGGAACTCATTTGGAAACATTTATAGTTTTGTTTTTGTATCTGGATCCATATGTAAAATGCGACCAATAACTTTTTGAATCTTCTAGCTAGTTTCCAAAGGTATCTATCTGTACCGGATCCAAGATACAAAAAAAAATAAGTAAAAATCTTATCTGTTTTCTTCTTTATCAGTTTTCTTGTTTTATTCTTTTCTCTATGTGCTGAAATGTTGTCCTTGTCATTCAAATCAACACATTTTCCATTGACAATCTGGTCACCTACTACTAAACAACCATTTATCTCTAATTTCCTTCCAACTATTTTTTCCACCATATCATTTATGATCATTAGATCACATGAAAGTTATCATTAACTACTCTTGAGCTCTACATAATATCATCTATGCCAGAAAATGAGAAGTAAGTTTCATTTTCTTTTCTTTTTTTTTCAAGTGAGGTTAACTTGTAAAAAGTTTAGAAAACCTAATACAACTGACAAGTAATGGCTTCTGGGTTAGACAAGCAGATTCATAGAAAATGCCAACAAAACCATTGCGCATATTTAGGGTAGGAAACTGGATCTTTGTGAGTTTGTCTTAGTTTCTAGTTCTAATATTTATCTTTCCTCTTCAGATCAAGCGCCTACTCCTGCTGTAATCACTCAAAATGATGTTGAAGATGTTGACGATGATGATGAACCCTTGAATGAGAATGACGATGATGATGATTTGGATGACGTTGATCAAGGAGAAGATGTTAATACACAACACTTAGTTTTGGCTCAGTTTGAAAAGGTAATCTATGAGACGTTTAGGGTTTTCACTCTTCTGGACCCATTTAGAAACACTTTTTGAGTCTGGATCCAGGTCTGGATTCTAATAAAAAATCGTCGATAAATTTCTTTAAAATCAATTTTCTTTGTAAGCCACATACATGGGTAGCTCAAGTGGAAGAGTCTTGCCTATGAGACAAATGCTCGATTCCCACTAAACCCTGATTTTATAAAACAAGAATATATCAATTTCGATGAGTTATTTTTTTTTAGGAACTTGTTTGATACAATTCAATTGCTATTGGTTAGGTTACACGAACAAAGAGCAGGTGGAAATGCACTCTCAAGGATGGCATCATGCACTTGAATAACAAGGATGTTCTCTTCAACAGGGTAAATGATGATGATTCATATACATGATAGTAGTATCAGCTCCTTCATTTATGTTTCTCCTTTTTTTTCTTTTTACTGTGCAGGCAAATGGAGAGTTCGAATTCTGAATTCGTTTTGGAAGAATTTTGGCAGCATGTTGCAGATGCTGTTGGGTGTTTGTGGTTTCCTTGTTTTGGTTTTCAGAGAGTTTGTGCGTTCGTTAATAGTTGGGTCTCGGGTTGTATAGAACAAACAGAAACAAGGTTTCATCGACTTGGTAGTAACAGTAATAGTAGAGTGTATGTATGTTATCCGGAAATCTGTCTATTGTTAAGAATTTATTTATAGCAGTTATCACTCTACTCAGTCCCACTATTGAGCACCTTATAGTGTTCATCACTTCTTGTACCTTTATGAGAACAATTGAATTTTATGAATCTAAATTCAAAACAAAAATGAAAATCAGTCTTGTCTATTTACAGCTACTACTCTTCTTCCATTAGGTCAATACTTAAAATTGTTTCCCCTTTGAGATTGTTTGATCTTTGGGATTTTTCGGGTTTTATTTTATTTGATAAAAGATTTTTTTGGGGTGGTTTTATTTGATTAAAACGATTTTGTGTAAATCAAACTTGAAATTATTAGTCTATTAGATAACTCTCTTACACTTTAACCACTCTAGTTTATAGGCAAGAAAGATAGGTTAGATTTTGAATCTTTTTCAAAAAAAAAAATTAGATGGTAAAAAAAAAAACTAGCATAAACCGAAAATGTTTAAGGTGTAAATAATCAGCATAGAAATAGATCATTTAAAAAAAAAAATTACAACCTCAAAACACCAAATCCATGATGCTACAACAAAAACACAAATCATAACATTTATTACTCTCAAACATCATTTTTGTGTTTAATATGCTCATCATCAATTTGTTTGGAGTATTCTTCCTTGAGTTTCTTCCTCATTATCCATTAATGTGCAATAAAATTGAGAAATAACTAGCCTAATTGAAGAAGTTTTTGTTGTAAAAGTCGGGTTTTGAAATAGTATTAAACTTTATAATTCACTTAGGGTATGTGAGGAATGAAATTGAAATTAAATTTATAAGAATTGAATTACAATTCATTTCTAAGTTTGATAAAACTATAAGAATGTAATTCAATTCTGCTTGAAAAAAAATATAATAAAAATTTAATATATATTATCTATTTTATTAAAATGTCGATTTGACATAACCATTTAGGATAGTTCAAGTGTTAAAAAAATTTATAAATTTTAATTTTATTATAAAATATCGGTTTAACATGTCAGCATCATAAATTTAAAAAATATATATATCGGTTCGATATTTTAACTTTCTAAATTTAAAAACAAAATATTAGTTCAATTGGATAACTTCTTAAATTAATAAATATATATATATATATATATATATATATATATATAAATTTAAAATGTTAACTTATTAAATTAAAAAAAAAAAATCATCAGTTTTATATTTTAATATTTTAAATTAAAAAAAAAATAAAATATATATATTGAAAACTTTAATCATATTTTAAATGATAAAATAAAATTTATTTTTTTTAAAAAAACATTAAAAAAATTAGAATTACATTTTCGAACTAAAAAAATTGAAATTGAGAACTACAAAATTATACTAGATTAAATTTCATTATAATTCTAATTTCAAGCTTAAATGTTAATATTAAATTGCGTACCAAACTTAAGAATTAAAATTCGACTTTAATTATAATATCAATTTTAGGTTGAAAAACACTCTTATAACTATGAGCATTTGTGGAAATAAGAATGGGCAAACCGAATAATTCACAACTTTGTCATTATGTGCATTTTGGAGAGTTTGATCTTAATACATTTGCGACCCTCTTAAACTTTCTCTATCTGAGAGTCAGAGCATCCATAATTAGGCTTGTGGTGTTATTGTCTAATTATCCCATAAAAGCAACGGTAAGTCAGATCTTCTGCTATTGAATTCTTTATTCCCTGTTTTGTGTTATTGTCTAATTATCCCATAAAAGCAACGGTAAGTCAGATCTTCTGCAATTCTTATTCCCTGTTTTGGACCAACGCAGCATTATTATTTTATTATTAAATTAAATTTTGTGTTGAAATGAAAAGAGACCGAACACTGATATAATTATGGGTCCATATTCATGTCAAATCAAGTTTGAAAAACACTTCATCACAAATGAAAGAAAGAAGTATTTCATATCAAGAAGCACTATTGAGTGAAATATATAATGTCTTTAATTTAGATGTAAATCCACTTACTCATTCATATAAAAAAAATTAAAACCTACAAAACAATATAAAATAAAATATATTAATTATTTTACTGACTATATAATATATAAATTATTTGTGATATATTTAAATTAATTTGTATGAATTATTTTATAATTTATATAATTATATTATATATATAAGCATATTAAAAAAAAAATATGTAAGATATTTATATAAATTTGTAAAACAAAATATTTTAAAATTTATTTCTAAGATATTTAAATGAATTTATTTTAATTATTTTATATTTTATATAATTATATATTAAATATTTATATATAACAAGTTCAAAAATTTCTATAATATATTTAAATGCATTTATAAAGCAAAATATTTTAAAATTTATTTATAAGGTATTTAAAAAAATATTTAAATTATTTTATATTTTATTTAATATATAAATGTTCATGTAAATCACGAACACATTTATGTAAAAACATTTATACGTTCATGTAAAAGAATTTATGCTTTCAAATAAGTCTACAAAAAAAATATAAAAAAAATGAAACAAGCGCTACCTGGTGAGGCTTGTTTCACTGGGTATTTAGAGCGCTCAAAAGAGTGAAACAAACACTACCTGGTGAAGCTTGTTTCACTATGTATTTACAGCGCTCAAAAGAGTGAAACAAGCGCTACCTGGTGAGACTTGTTTCACTAAATATTTGCAGCGCTGATAGAAGTGAAGTAAACGCTACTTAATGAAACAAATTTTACTAGGTATTTACATTAATCAATCATTCATTTGCGTTTGCGTTTGCTTCACTTTTATTAAAAATTTTATTAAAAGTGAAGTTAAGTTCACTAAATAATAATTTAAATAAATAGAAAATTTTCTACTGCACTCTCATATTTACTTTCTCTCTCATCAATTTTTCAAATCCTAGCATGAATTTTCTCCACTACAATCTTCTCGCAAAAATGGCATTTGATGGGGGTGACGTCGAAGGTTATTTTTTGTCTTTGGGATGATGTTAATGCAACATTGGATCCCTTGAAGTGTGTAACGATTTGTTGTTGTACATCGGCGATTTTTCTGTTAAAAATCGCTTGTCGATTTTTGTCTTCTTTTTATAGATCCGGGTAAAACCATATCTGCAAAGAGTGTTCATCTTCTTTTCTGTTTTAAATCGTCTTCTCAAAGTTTCCGGATAAAGTCGTCTATTAACTAGGTAAAATCCTAAACGATCTTCTCGTATTTCTTAATAGTTATAATGTCGACTTTTTAACAACTATATCTTAACGTGTCGATACGTTAAGAAACAATGAACGAAACAAGACAAACAAAAAGTACTAGGTTACCAATGAACGAAATTTGTATACTCTGATCTCGTGAAAATTGTTTGATCAACTTATAATTAAACTTTCAACTGTAGATCCAACGAATTCTATTGCTTTAAATGTTGCTCATGGCATATATCTTTCACTCCTCTGAGCCCTGCAATATTTACTGAAGCAAGTCTCACCAGGTAGCGCTTGTTTTACTCTTTTGAGCGTTGTAAATACCTAGTGAAACAAGTTTCACCAAGTAGTGCTTGTTTCACTCCTTTGAGCGCTGTAAATATTCAGTAAATCAAGCCTCATCAAGTAGCGTTTGTTTCATTTTTTTATTCTTTTGCAGACTTACATTAAATCATAAATATTTTTACATTAACGTATAAATGTTTTTATATAAATGTGTAAGTGATTTTACATGAATATTTATATATTTATATAATATATAATTATATAAAATATTTTAAATAAATTTATTTAAATATCTTACAAATAAATTTTAAAATATTTTGTTTTACAAATTTATTTAAATGTATTAGAAATTTTTGATTATGTTGTTTTATAATAAATATATATTTAATATATACATATAAAATAAAAATAATTAAAGTAAATTTATTTAAATATCTTACCAATGTAAATACCTAGTGAAGTTTGTTTCATTACTATCAGTGCTGCAAATATTTAGTGAAGCAAAGATCATAAGGTAGTGCTTGTTTCACTCCTTTGAGCGATGTAAATATCTAGTGAAGCAAGCTTCATCAGGTAATGTTTGTTTCACTTCTTTGAGCGCTGTAAATATCTAGTGAAACAAGTCTCACCAGGTAGCGATTGTTTCATTTTTTTATTTTTTGCAGACTTACATAAAAACATAAATGTTTTTACATGAAGATATAAATGTTTTTACATAAATGTGGTAGTGGTTTTACATTAACATTTATATATATTTAATATATAATTATATAAATTATAAATTAATTTAAATAATATTTTTTAAAATATCTTACAAATAAATTTTAAAATATTTTATTTTACAAATGCATTTAAATATATATAGAAATTTTTTGACATGTTGTTATATTATATATATTATATATATATATATATAATATATATATAATATAATATATATAATATATATAATAATTATATAATTATATAAAATATAAAATAATTAAAATAGATTGATTTAAATATTTTACAAATAAATTTTACAATATTTTATTTTACAAATATATAAAGATCTTACTATCATTTTTTTTTAATGTGCTTATATATAATATATTATTTAATATATAATTATATAAATTATAAAATAATTATACAAATTAATTTAAATATATCACAAATAACTTTATAAATATATTATTATTATTATTATTTATATATATATATAATTATATAAACAGTAAAATAATTAATATTTTTATTTTGTATTGTTTTAATTTTTGGTTTTATATGAATGAGTAAGTGGATTTACATGTCCTAAATATCATAGGACAACTTATATAAGAACTTACAAACAAGTTTTAGACTTAATGAAATATATTTGGAATTATTATCATTTTTTTATTTTTTAATGATATTAATCGAAAAAATCAAAACAAATATAAAAACTTAAAATATTTTATGAAATTTTGTATATAATCATTATATCATAATATGAATTAACAAAAAAGAATTGAATTAAAAAGAATTTTCTTTTATTTATTTTCGAATTGTATGAATGCACAGACACCCCCAATGTTTACTGGTGCTGAAAGAAAAACAGTAAAATAAGCATATATAGAGGATATGGTACTCTCCTCTCTCGGCTGTGATGAAATTGTGGTGAAACTAATATCACTCGGTCCCAGTGCGTTCTAGCACCCCTTCACTAACTCACTAATTCCCCTAGAGTTGAAGTGTTGGCGGCCAACCTCGATCTCGACTGGAATTTGTGTGGCGACATTTGTTTCGACCAATGTATAGCGCTTCCTGATATGAAATCTTTCTTTCCTTTTTTTGTGACCCATAATTATATCTAGATTCAGGTCTCTCTTCATTTCAACACAAAGCTTAATTTTAATAATAAAATAATGATGCATTATGATTAGTCTGAATCAGGAAACAGAGGATTCGATAGATCTGAACAAGAGCTAAACAAAATCTTGCATTAACCTAGGACAATTAGAATTTTGGTGCTATTGTATAATCTTCTCATGAAAGCAACTAAACAAGAACTAAGTAAGATCTTGCATTAACTTAGGATAATTAGGGTTTTGGTGCTATTGTCTAATCTTCTCATGAAAGCAACTGAACTAGAATTAAGTAAGTTCTTGCATTAATCTAGGACGGAGCTCCTCAAGAGTAAATCGCCCACTTCCAACAAAAGCTTTGAGTCTCAAATTAACAGAGCTGGAGGGTAAGAAGACCTAATAATTAGAGAACATCCAATTGAGGGTTGTAACTCATTTCAAACTTATATTTACTGTTTACCCAAATATCTCCATTTACAATAACATCCAAAAGGTTAGGAATCACAATCCAAGTTATACACAAACTTTGTTTTGTCACAAACGAAAACAGAATACATCAACAAATACTTGGGTAATTTGTACAGAATAATGATAGAACTTACAGATTAGAATAAACCCTACTTTCAAAATGAATCTAGTAATAAGAGCTCTAAAATGAACAGTAATAAAGTTGAACAAGAACAGAGGCAATAACAAGAGCAAACCATTAAAAGAATTCAAAAACTGTATCTTCTATCATACATGAAAAGAGCTCAAAGATAATTCGACCATATCAACGTCATGAAACATTTGTACAGTCACACGATAAAATTACAGCATTAATAGCTAGTAAGTATTCTTTACACTCTCGAAGCTACAAATCAATTTCCTCTGTAGAATCTCATTGAGCCTCAAGCTGTTGTTGAACTCATTCTCTATATAATTATTATAAAATCCTTCAAAATTAAAACTACACAAAAAAAAAGTACAGTTTTCTTCTTATTCACCTCCCTAACCAACCTACTCTAAAAGGTTAGAGAGCGATAATATATATAGAGAGAGAGAGAGAAAGAGAGCGCAAACTAGCCTCTGTTAGCTGTACAAACTCTTTTTCGCTCTAATGTCTAAGCTGCGGGATATGAAGAATGCTGTAATGCAACTCTCCTCTCTGCAAATTTTCAGAAACAATAATAGGTTAATTTTTAGGTGAAATTGGAATACTATATATGTAGCTTAAGTTTAAGGAATTCATACCTCCAGCAGCAACTAGCTTCTCTACACGAGCCACAATGTGTTTCCCATATGTATATTTCTTCAGAGCATTCAGATGGACTTTAATTCGTGAAAGGATAAGCTCGCGTTGCTCATCATTGCAAGTTTCCAGAACCTTCTGTACAACGTAATTTGCAAACTGGTCTTTCATCATTGCCTGAACAAGAAAATGTTTTAGTTTTCATGATTCAAATTATTTGTTGATGGAAGAAGCAAGCATATGATAAGGCACCTGAAGTGGTTCATTTTCATCTGTGGTGCCAAGCATCTCATTGACAAGAAGTTGTCTTTGAGAGGGATCACCAAACAACAGACACTTTTCAACGACATTGGATGCAAACTTCTGTTGGCTCATTTGAACTATGTTCACGGCTAGCTCTCTAATTATTGTTGAACGCTCGCTGTCATTTCCTTGCTCTAGCACATGCTGCAAACAAACACAGGCAACAGGAAATTAACCTGTAGTCACACCCAACTACATTTTTTTTACCAAACAGACAAAATTTTAGTACAAGTATATAAATCTGACAATTTCTCATTATTACTGGGATTGAGATATAAAACTCCAATTTCTATTTAAAGAAGATTGTTTTCGCCATCACCAGATTTCAACATACTACCACTTCATTCACAGGTCCAATCTTAAACCCTAGCCATCCAAGTTGACAGTGATAGTCATAGTAGCATGTGATATAGCAAAATACCTGAACAACATAATTGCCATATTGATCTTGTGCCAACATGCTAACAGATCCTAAAATTTCAACCATCACTTTACTCTGTGTCATTGGATCCTTGCAGTGCTCCAATATTCTCTATTCACATGAAGAAGAAGAAAGTTATAAATCTACCAGTACCTTAATAACTTGCCCAAGAAAGATTATTAATCAGCAAACTTTTTCATCAAAAAAAAAATCAGTAAAGAATCAATTAATTTCAAGAAACAACAAATACATACATCAAACAAGCTCAAAGTGATCAGTATGAAGTTAAACCTGTATGACACGGCATCCATATGGATGAGTTGAAAGGGTGACAACTTGATCAAAGAAAGTGGTAACAATGAACTGGATATGCTCTTCAGGGACACATTCAATACATTTCTGAATCACATGGTTACCATTCTGATCACGAACACACCGCATCACATGACCTTCAAGCTCTCCAACCATTTTTATCTTTTGGTCCAGATCAACAACTTCAATAGCCTAAATTGAACAACAAATTAAAGTTTATCTTTCAGAATGCCATATAGTTAGAACGTGGATCAAACACAACACAATCATTCTGCCACAGTACTTCAACACAAAAAAACTGCCAAAGACTTCTTTTGGGCTGGATCCAGTCTCAAAGTTTGTACAACTAAAAGAGACCTATGTTTATAATCTTAATTGATTCCCAATAGAAAATAGAATAAAACATATTTAGATACTAAATACTTTACACCATTAATTTATATTAGGACAAATCAGAGATTAAATAACATTATTTAGTATAAGTGGTCTTGAGAACTTATCTCAAGAACTTATTTAAAGACTTCTAACAGATTTTCCCTAATTAAGGTCTCGAATTTGCAAAAAAAAATACATATTAGATTAAGGCTCACTTCTATTCAATTTCCTAGAAGTTGATTGTTTTAGATTTCATTTGGTAAATGCATATTTGAGTAAATATGTAGTTGTGTCTCGATCTCAATGAGAAATCGTGAAATTAGTAGCTGTAACAAATATTTTTTGTCTGGTAAGAAAGTGTGTGCCAATGAAACTGCGGATGGATTATATGGAATGTACTTTTTGTTTGGTAAAAATATGTACTTTTTCCATCAAATTTGGATTTTAGACTCAATGGAAAATCAAAATTCGGGATGGCTCAATTCAAATGTTGTCTAACC